>NC_058407.1:171837518-171850988 GCF_002201575.2 Neomonachus schauinslandi | reverse complement strand
GAGAGAGAGGCAGAGGGAGAAGCAGGCTCCCAAGGAGCAGAGAGCCCGATGCGGGACTCGATCCCAGGACCCTGGGATCATGACCTGAGCCGAAGGCAGACACTTAACCGTCTGAGCCACCCAGGTGCCCTACGATTGATTTTTTTTTTTTTTAAGATTTTATTTATTTATTTGAGAGAGAGAATGAGACAGAGAGAGAGAGCATGAGAGGGGGGAGGGTCAGAGGGAGAAGCAGACTCCCTGCTGAGCAGGGAGCCCGATGCGGGACTCGATTCCGGGACTCCAGGGTCATGACCTGAGCCGAAGGCAGTCGCTTAACCAACTGAACCACCCAGGTGCCCCTGCGATTGATTTTTTAAAACCATTTTATGGAGGTATGATTGACATATGAAAAGCTACATATTTAATGTATATAACTTGATGAGTTTGGAATGTGCAATTAATTTTAATTACATGCTTTATTTGACTGGATAGGATTAAAAATTATTTCAACATGTGATTAATAAAAAAAATTATTGAGTATTTTACATTCTTTTTTTGGTACTCGTCTTTGAAATCTGGTGTATTTTACACTTATGTCACATTTAGATTCAGATGCTAAGAGTTCATCAGAAGTATTTGGGGGCGTCTGGGTGGCTCAGTTGGTTAAGTGTCTGCCTTCAGCTCAGGTCATGATCCCAGGATCCTGGGATCGAGTTCTGGGATTGAGCCCTGCGTGGCTCCTTGCTCAGTGGGGAGTCTGCTTCTCCCTCTCCCTCTGCCTGTCACTCCCCCTGCTTGTGCTCTCTTTCTCACTATCTCTCTCTATATATATATGTCAAATGAATAAATAAAATCTTAAAAAAAAAAGAAATATTTGATCTGTGTTTGGACTCTGTAAAATTTACTATTCAAAAAGTAGATTCCCATACTCAGGTTGTTGTAAGGATACTTAAAAGTCTCCCAGTAGCTGAATCAGTTATTTTTATTTATTTTTTATTTTTTAATTTTTAAAAAAGATTTTATTTATTTATTCATGAGAGACAGAGAGAGAGAGGCAGAGGGAGAAGCAGGCTCCCAAGGAGCAGAGAGCCCGATGCGGGACTCGATCCCAGGACCCTGGGATCATGACCTGAGCCGAAGGCAGACACTTAACCATCTGAGCCACCCAGGCGCCCTATTTTTATTTTTAGTAATTTATTTTATTATTATTATTTTTTAAATTTAATTTAATTTTTTAAAAATGTTTTATTTATTTATTCATGAAAGAGAGAGAGAGAGAGGCAGAGGCAGAGGGAGAAGCAGGCTCCCTGCCTAGCAGGGAGCCCGATGCGGGACTCGATCCCAGGACCCTGGGATCATGACCTGAGCCAAAGGCAGACGCTTAACCATCTGAGCCACCCAGGCGCCCCTATTATTATTTTTTTAAGATTTTATTTATTTATTTATTTATTTATTTATTTATTTATTTATTTGAGAGAGAGCATAGGGGGAGTGCGAGGGAGAAGCAGGCTCCCTGCTGAGCAGAGAGCTGGACATGGGGCTTGATCCTGGGACCCTGAGATCATGACCTGAGCTGAAGGCAGATGCTTAACCGACTGAGCCACCCAGGTGCCCCTCTTTCTCTTTTTTTGTTAAGGCTGAATAGTACCCCATTGTATCCTATTGGGCTCTTCATCTGGTTGTTCATTTGTATCCTTTATAATAAACTGGTAACCATAAGTATAACGGTTTCATGAGTTCTGTGAGTCATTTTAGTGAACTATCAACCTGAACAGGGGTCTAACCAGAACCCCGAATGTATAGGCTGTCAGAATTAGGAACAGCCCCCAGGACTTGGGGCTAGCATCTGAAGAAGGGGCCATGTTGTGGGACTGAGGCCTTAAACCTGTGCAGTCTGATGTTAACTCCAGGTAGTTAGTGTCAGAATTGAGTTGTTGTACACCCAGTTAGCATCAAGGAATGGCTATGTTGGAAAATGCAGGAAGCCTTTAAGACAGTAGCTCTATCTGCCTGACCGCAAGCACATGAGAGACCCCAAATGAGAACCATGTAGTGGAGCCCACGCAACCCCCATGATGGTGAGAGATGATAATAAAATGATTGTTGTTGTTTTAAGCAACTAAGTGATGGGACGACTTGTAAGGGGACAATGGTGACTAAGAGGTATCAGGGTGGGGATACTGGCATGACCAAAGGTGAAAAAGTGGGAAGGCAAAGGAAAGGTGGGGAGACCTCATCCGCTATGGTTCTTGGGTTGAAGGCAACGGAAAGCTACTCTGGACTGAGAAAAAACAAAAATGTTCATGGGGAAAACACTGGCGAGGTCACAGAATCTAAGGAAAAGTTGATTCACTGGGGCTCAGAAAGGACAGGATCCAGGGCCACTCCAGGGCCCTCTAGGATCTTCTTTCTGGGGCACTGACGTCACAATAACAGACTCACCTGTTTGCAGGTATCTCTCCACTCAGGCTTCCATCCCTGGAGGCGGGGAGTGGCTTGTTGGGGAAAAGGGAGTCCACCCAGTGACTCACAGCCCACCGCGACCACAAGAAATGGGGTAGAGGAAGTCTTCCTAAAAGAACAAGAAGTTGTGGGAGGTCAGCGAAAATGAAAATATATCCGCTGTATTCATTAGGATTCGTTTCAGGGCGAATGACAGAGACCTAAAGCGACAACAAGGAGATCCAAGTTTATTTCACCGGTAATGCAAAACTCCGGAGGTGAGTAATTCCGGCTGGTATGTTCCTCTTATCTGTGAAGCCTCAGGGTCCAGCTCCTTCTTCATGTACCCAGAAGGAGCCCTCGCCAGCACGTTACGTTCCAAGCACAGGATGGAGAAGCATGGAGGAAACGGGGTGCGGTGCGCGCACAGGGTCTCTTCAGGACGATCCTGGCACGCTTCCTCCTTCTTACGCCCCATCCCAGAACTTACTCACGTTACCACACCAGGCTGCAGCGCAGGCTGGGAGCTACAGGCCCTGCTAAAAAGTCGGTTACCCCGAAGGAAGAGAAGAGTGGGTCCTAGAGGACAATGGTCAGGTCCTGCCGCATCCACCAGGTGCCATCCGGCTGCCTGGCACTCACACGCAGACGTCTTTCCACACGTGAAGTATTTTCAGATGCTCCCACCCACCGTAATTTAACCGTTACAATCTTATACTCAACCAAGAACACACTCACCCGTCTTGGGGAGAGAAACGCAGAATCAGGTCCAGGGTAACGCAAAGGCTCCCTCTGGGGAGAGCCCTTCTGCCTTCAGTCCCATCTTGAGTTCAGCAACCTGTGCATCAAACAGAAGTAGAACCAGCACCAACTCATCTTATATGGAATAATGAGGAACAGAAGGAGGGAAGAGATGGCAAAGGTTTAAAATAACAATAATACGATACAGCAAAAGCAAGGACAGGCAGGAAGACAGACACCATCCTCAGCCCCCATTTCCACAGGCACAAGCCTGTAGTTGACATTTATCACTTCCCCTTTCACTACCCTTTCCAACGTCCCCTTGCCTTTGGCCAGCATAAAAATTAGAGTCTTTTTTTTTTTTTAAGATTTTATTTTATTCATTTGACAGAGAGAGACACAGCGAGAGAGGGAACACAAGCAGGGGGAGTGGGAGAGGGAGAAGCAGGCTTCCTGCAGAGCAGGGAGCCCGGTGCGGGGCTCGATCCCAGGACCCCGGGATCATGCCCTGAGCTGAAGTCTGCTTAATGACTTAACGACTGAGCCACCCAGGCGCCCCCAAATTAAGGTCTTTGCACAAAACTTCGTTACTGAAAGATCCGAGCCTTTTTAATCCAGCCCATGGAGGGATTCTGGCATCTTTTTAAACCTTGGTCCTTAATGTATCGGTTATCTATTGCTAGGTAGTAAATCACTCCCAAACGTCAAGGCTTCAAACAAGAGACAGTGAGCAGGGTCACAGGGAATGACGGCAGTCACTTCCACATTATCCTGCGGATCTGGGGGAGACCCGCAGACGCACACTCCCAGGGCTAGGGTAGGAGAGTACTAAGTCAGCGCGCAGAGAGAAACACTAAGAGGCTATCCTGTGTTCACTTCTTTTGTCTTCAAGCAGCATTCATAAAAAAGGCATCACAGGGACACTCACTTTGGTCAAAAATAAAAACTTGAAATGAGACTATAGAGAACCATCATATCGATTCCTACAAAGTAATTTGCAATTTACATTACGCTTAGCTTTTTGTTACACCATATACACATTTCACAGACACTGAATACATTTTGCGATTTATTTCACAACAATTAGCATCAAGAAGAATAATCTGGGTTTACCTAGATGACCCATGACTTTTTGAATGTCCCGCATTTGATTCTGATGCATCCTTGGAGTGATCATTCACTCAAAAAATATTTCGTGTCCATCTGCTATGTGTCATGAACATTAATAACATTAATTGATATTGGTAACAATGAAAGCTACTTGAAAACTTCTGATATTTTGCAGCTTAACAGACACATATTTATTGTCCTTAGGTTTTATTTTTAACTTTTTTTTTTAAAGATTTTATTTATTTATTTGACAGAGAGATAGAGCCAGAGAGCACAAGCAGGGGGAATAGCAGAGGAAGAGGGAGAAGCAGGCTTCCCACTGAGCAGGGAGCCCAATGCAGGGCTCGATCCCAGGACCCTGGGATCATGACCTGAGCCGAAGGCAGACGCTTAACCAACTGAGCCACTCAGGAGGAATACCCACACTGCAGTACTTGAAAGCGAATTCCCTTCATCATAAGATTTTGTTCATTATTGGGCGCCTGGGTGGCTCAGTTGGTTAAGCGACTGCCTTCAGCTCAGGTCATGATCCTGGAGTCCAGGGATCAAGTCCTGCATTGGGCTCCCTGCTCGGCAGGGGGTCTGCTTCTCCCTCTGACCCTCCCCCCTCTCATGCTCTCTCTCTCTGTCTCATTCTCTCTCTCAAATAAATAAATAAAATCTTTAAAAAAAAAAGATTTTGTTCATAATTACTTCAAGTTGCATCTCTAAGAGAAAGACTTAATAAAATGCCTATAAAGACATTTAGCATACCTACCACAATAATTCTTTAATATTGACGGGGCGCCTGGGTGGCTCAGTTGGTTGGGCGACTGCCTTCGGCTCGGTTCATGATCCTGGAGTCCCGGGATCGAGTCCCGCATCGGGCTCGAGTCTGCTTCTCCCTCTTACCCTCCCCCCTCATGCTCTCTCTCTCTATCTCATTCTCTCTCTCAAATAAATAAATAAAATCTTAAAAAAAAATAATTCTTTAATATTGGAAATACCTAATTCACGGCCAAATTTCTGATTATCTCAAAAATAATTTTAAGCTTCCTTTAATGGAAAATTTCAAATGTACACAAAAGCAGACAGAATAGTAGAGCGCATCTCCATATATACAGCATCTCATTTAGCAATGATCAATTTTTGAGTCATTTTGGGTCATCTACAACCACGCTCCCCCACCCTCATTATTTGGAAGCAAATTCCGTACATTACATGTGACATCTGTAAATATTTCACTATGTATTTCTAAAAGATAAGCTTCTTATAAACTTAACCATAATTCCACTGTCAACCTTAAAAAATGATGATTCCTTGGGGGCACCTGGGTGGCTCAGTTGTTAAGCGTCTGCCTTCGGCTCAGGTCATGGTCCCAGGGTCCTGGGATCGAGCCCCACATCGGGCTCCCTGCTCAGCTGGGAGTCTGCTTCTCCCTCTCCCTCTCCCCCCGCTTGTGTTCCCTCTTTCGCTGTGTCTCTCTCTGTCAAATAAATAAATAAAAATTTAAAAAAAGGGGTGCCTGGGTGGCTCAGTTGGTTAAGCGACTGCCTTCGGCTCAGGTCATGATCCTGGAGTCCCTGGATCGAGTCCCGCATCGGGCTCCCTGCTCGGCAGGGAGTCTGCTTTGCCCTCTGACCCTATCCCCTCTCATGTGTTCTCTCTCATTATCACTCTCTCAAATAAATAAATAAAATCTTTAAAAAAAAATAAAAAATTAAAAAATTTAAAAAAAATGATGATTCCTTGAGATTATCAAATTTTCCCAACACCCTCCCCCCCTTTTTTTTACAGTTGACTTCTTGAATAAAGACCATACACTGGATTTTGGTAGATAAATCTCTCAAGTCTTTTTGAGATTGGAAAGGTTTCCTTTAATTCATTTTTAGTATCATTTTTTAAAATGTCACAATCTTGATTTTGTTGGCTGCATCACTGTAGACATTTAATATGTTCCTCTGGTAATTAGATCTCAAGGCTTGATAGATTCAGATTCAAATTTTTTTCAACGTATTTCCTCGGGAATCACATGTCTGGTGGTTTCTTTTTGTGTCATTAACACTCATCAATGGTTAGTGTTTAGATTTATTATTATTAAGGGCTATAAAATGGTGAGACTCTGATTCTAGGATCCCTGTTTCATGTATTAGCTGAACCCATCTATAAAGAGAAACATACCCTTAAGTACTGACGCTGAAGTGCAGTAAGTAGAGCTAGGAAACACATACACACTCATATTTTTTAAAAGATTTATTTTTGGGGGCTCCTGGGTGACTCAGTTGGGTAAGCATCTGCCTTTGGCTCAGGTCATGATCGAGGTCATGATCTCGGGGTCCTGGGATCGAGCCCCGCATCGGGCTCTCTGCTCAGCGGGAAGCCTGCTTCTCCCTCTCCCGCTCCCCCTGCTTGTGTTCCCTCTCTGGCTGTTTCTCTCTCTGTGTCAAATAAATAATAAAATCTTTTAAAAAATGATTTATTTTTTCATTATATATAGAGAGAGAGGTGGGAGAGGGGCAGAGGGAGAGGGAGAGAGAGCCCGCTGTGGGGCTCCATCTCAAGACCCTGAGATCATGACTTGAGCCAAAACCAAGAGTTGGACACTCAAACGACTGTGCCACCCAGACACCCCATGCTCATATTTTTAAGATAAAGACATCTAAGTTAATGCCATACCTCCAATTCAAATTCAGGACTATAGTTTTTTAATTTAAACTCATCAAACTTATAGGGGCAACTCCTTTCTCCCATGCAAAAAATCCTTGTTCTCAGTTAACACTAACATAACTACTCATTATGATACAAACACAGAGCAGTTTCATATTGATTTTTTTTTAATTAGTTTCAGAGGTAGAATTTAGTGATTCATCAGTTGCATGTAACACCCAGTACTCATTATACCTCCTTGATGCCCACCACCCAATTATCCCTTCCCCCCCACCTCCCCTCCAGCAACCCTCAGTTTGTTTCCTAGAGTTAAGAGTCTCTTATGGTTTGCCTCCCTCTCTGATTTTGTCTTATTTTATTTTTCCTTCCCTTCCCCATGTTCGTGTTTTGTTTCTTAAATTGCACATCTGAGTGAAATCATATGGTATGTCTTCCTCTGACTGACTTTTTTGCTTAGCATAATACCCTCTAGTTCCATCCATGTCATTGCAAATGGCAAGATTTCACTCTTTTTGATGGCTGAGTGATATTCCATTGTATATATATACCACATCTTTTTTATCCATTCATCTGTTGATGGACATCTGGACTGTTTCCATAGTTTGGCTATTGTGGATATTGCTGCTATAAACATTGGGGTACATGTGCCCCTTCAAATCACTGTCTGTATCCTTTGGATAAAAATCTAGTAGTGCAATTGCTGGGTCAGAGGGTAGCTCTTTTAACTTTTTGAGGAAACTCCATACTATTTTCCAGAGTGGCTGCACCAGCTTGCATTCCCACCAACAGTGTAAGAAGGTTCCCCTTTCTCTGCATCCTCACCAACATCTGTTGTTTCCTGAGTTGTTAATTTTAGCCACTCTGGAAACACAAAGCAGTTCAGAATAACAATATCAATGGCACAATCAACAATATGATTATTGAAAATGATTTAGGAGTTATAGCAGTTTTTAATTTTTTTTGTACAGCCAATTTATAGCTGTAATGTTTCTTGTACTGGTTCCTCTCTGTTATGCCACCAACTGGATATACAGTTTCATCTGTTTCATTTTGCTTTTGAGTTTTAGGGATTAAAATTTTTTAAAGAATCTTATTTATTGAGGGGCGCCTGGGTGGCTCAGTTGTTAGGCGTCTGCCTTTGGCTCAGGTCGTGATCCCAGGGTCCCGGGATCAAGCCCCGCATCGGGCTCTCTGCTCAATGGGAAGCCTGCTTCTCCCTCTCCCACTCGCCCTGCTTGTGTTCCCTCTCTTGCTGTGTCTCTCTCTGTCAAATAAATAAATAAAATATTTAAAAAAAAGAATTTTATTTATTGAGAGAGAGACAGAGAGCATGAGCAGGGGGTAGGGTAGAGGGGGAGAGAGAGAGAGAATCTCAAGCAGACTCCGTGCTGAGCTCAACGTGGGGCTTGATCTCACGACCCTGAGTTCATGACCTGAGCCAAAATCAAGAGTCAGACACTTAACCGACTGAGCCACCCAGACACCCCGATTTTTAAAAGTACTTTAAAACAGGGCGCCTGGGTGGCTCAGTTGGTTAAGCGACTGCCTTCAGCTCAGGTCATGATCCCAGGGTCCTCGGATCGAGTCCCGCATCGGGCTCCCTGCTCTGCGGGGAGCCTGCTTCTCCCTCTCCCACTCCCCCGGCTTGTGTTCCCTCTCTCGCTGTGTCTCTCTCTGTCAAATAAATAAATAAAATCTTTAAAAAAAAAAAATTAAAAAATAAAAAAATAAAAGTACTTTAAAACAAATGTATGGTTTATCCTTTTATTTAAAGAATAAACAAAACATCCCGACATATGTGTATATATGTATAAATATGTATATACACCCATATATGTATATGTATGCAAAGTCACATGTGTGTATATTTTTATATATAAATATGTATGTACGCACGCACACACATATCTGTGCATACTTTTGTCCTTATTTTTCTTCACTTAAGAATGACTCCATACTAGCCCTGTGTCACTGATTCACATTGACCTTAATCTGCTGAAATAAGTGCCTGGAAAGGGCCCTTCAGGGGCGCCTGGGTGGCTCAATTGGTTAAGCAACTGCCTTCAGCTCGGGTCATGATCCCGGAGTCCTGGGATCGAGTCCCATATCGGGCTCCCTGCTCGGCAGGGAGTCTGCTTCTCCCTCTCACCTTACCCCCTCTTGTGCTTTCTCTCTCTCTGTCTCAAATAAATAAAATAAAATCTTAAAAAAAAGGGACCTTCAGTGAGAGACTGGAAACTTGAATTATCTTACAATGGCAACTAAACTCTCATGTTTAAATCCACCCCACCCTTCCAAGTTTCCATGGAAATGAGCAAAGGAATATAAATTATTTCTGACCAACATTTTGGATCATTTGTGTCCATCCTCTCTTCCAGCAACATAATCAAGGTGTCTCATTCTTCAGGTTTCTTGTGATCCATAGTTAAATATTATTAATTATAATATTTTTTTGGTAACTATATATGTATATTGTTGGTAACTTTATATTTTTTCATTTCTTTACTTTTTATTACATCGAAAGCCTCAAAATTGGAATCTCTTTTTTCTTTTTAAGGAAGCTCTACCCGCAACGTGGGCTTGAACTCACGACCCGAGGTTGAGAGTCGCATGCTCTACCAACTGAACCAGCCAGGTGACTCTAATTAAAATGATTTTTTAAAAAAAGATTTTATTTATTTATTTGACAGAGAGAGAGTTAGCGAGAGCAGGAACAGAAGCAGGGGGAGTGGGAGAGGGAGAAGCAGGCTTCCCGCCGAGCAGGGAGCCCGATGTGGGGCTCGATCCCAGAACCCTGGGATCATGACCTGAGCCGAAGGCAGACTCTTAACGGCTGAGCCACCCAGGCGCCCCTCTAATTAAAATGATTATTAATGGAGTCACTAAACTTGAATTCTAAGGACCCAAGGGCCCTGAGCATGGAAATAACTATGACTTTCTGGGTGCCCTCTCTCTGCCTAGGACAGTGCCAGATGCTAGGCATACTTGCTCTCATTTATTTCTCACAAATACCCTGTAGGATGGGTGTCTTTATCCTTATTTTACAGAAGCAGGTCACGGGGCTAAAAGAAGACGCTGAATGTGGAACCCTGCTTCCCCATGCTTTTCTTATCAGGGGAAGCTGGAAAGAAAAAAAGACGACTATTTGTTTCACCTGAGTTGCTGCTCTAACTGCAGGAGGGAAGACTGTAGGCAAATCACCTGGATCCTCTTGATCAAGCCTTCATAAAGTCATTTTCCTATTTGCCTTGGCGTCTTTTCTTCCACCTTCTCCTATAACACTTACGTACCTCTATAAAAATACTATCCAAGGGGCACCTGGGTGGCTCAGTTGTTAAGCATCTGCCTTCGGCTCAGGTCATGGTCCCAGGGTCCTGGGATTGAGCCCCGCATCGGGCTCCCTGCTCAGCGGGAAGCCTGCTTCTCCCTCTCCCACTCCGCCTGCTTGTGTTCCCTCTCTCGCTGTGTCTCTGTCAAATAAATTAAAAAAAAAAAATACTATCCACACTGACTTATAATTAATTTTGCCTGGTTCTCAAATTATAATTAGCAGAATGTCTTCCCAGAGATGCCAGAAAATTGGGGTTGAGTTAAATGTTAAGTCAGGAGGCTAGACTAATTTACCAGCCTGCTCTACAACTCGGAACTAGTTAACCTTCATATATATTAAACCTCAAATCTCGTTAGCGTTCTTTCGTGTTCTCTTTGACCTCCCATTATATCTAATTACAGCAGGCTTTTTACCTTGCTCAGTGTAGTTTTGTGGTGATGTTGTTTGCCATTGTTTATGGCAACTGAATGGCTTGTTAAAAATGCCTCATTGCCTCAACGGCATTTAGAGAAAAAGAAATGAGTAACCAGGGAGGATATATATATATGTATCTAACATCCCTGCAGCCCATCTGGTCTTTCAACATACTTCTAATAAACAGCACTGCCAAATCTCCACCAGTTAAAATCTTTACAGGCCTAAGAACAAATTCAGCTGATCTTGAAACCTGTTCACACATTGTCAGACTGATTTTATGTCTTTGGCAAATTTTCCACTGAAGACTCTAGTCTTTAAAAATCTTTAAATTATTTTTCTAAATACTGTTTAAAGAAGTGTTCATTTTGCTTTTTGGGAAGGTTAGCTTGAATGACGATGATAATTCAGGAGCATGTGTTCTGCATCCTCAAAGATAGCATCCACTTAGCGCTGAGAGAAAAAAATAGCTTACAAAAAAAGGGAAGTGAGCTTTTTATGGCAGCAATAAATGTGGCAAAGTCTAATGCTGCAAAAATAAGGGGAACTAAAGATTAGTGCACATACTTTGAAAAATATTATTTTAATAACAAGACGAGCCAAAAGCTAAAAACCCTGAAATAACTATTTAAAATGGTCTTGGCCTGAAACACAATGGATAGTAAATACAGTATTTTGAGCGTCAAAAAGTACAATTCTTCCTTTTTTTTTTCAAGATTTAAAAAAATTTTTAAAGTAATCTCCACATCCAAGGTGGGGCTTGAACTCACAACCCTGAAATCAAGAGTCCCATGCTCCACCAACTGAGCCGACCAAGCATTTCCCCCCTCCCCCGCCAAAAAGTACAATTTCTTACACAGTAGATATTCAAAGAAAAATGATAATGCTAAATAATAGTCATAATGACAATACTGGAAGTGTCCTCTGTGATTTATAATCTTTGGATTATAGATGAGTAAAATGAAAAAAAAAATTTTAATGATTTTGAGTGTGAATTTCAGGGTAGAGAATTTTATTTTATTTTTATTTTTTTAATAAAGATTTTATTTTTAATAAAGATATTCTCTATTTGTCAGAGAGAGAGAGAGCGAGCACAAGCAGGGAGAGCAGCAGTGAGAGGGAGAAGCAGCCTCCCCGCTAAGCAAGGAGCCCAACATGGGACTCCATCCCAGGACCCGGGGACCATGACCTGAGCAGAAGGCAGACGCTTAGCCCACTGAGCCACCCAGGTGCTCCTAAATGACTTTTTTTTTTAAAGATCTATTTATTTATTTTAGAGAGAGAGCACGAGTGGGAGGGGCAGAGGGAGAGGGAGAGAAACTCCAGCCGACTTGGCACTCAGTGGGGAGTACGCAGGACTGGATCTCACAACCCCGAGATCACAACCGGAGACCAGGACCGAAGGGAAACCAAGTCAGATGCCCAACCGACTGCACCACGAGGTGCCCCTTAAATGACTTCTAAAAGTCATTTAATGCAATAATGATTATTACTGCAAACCCATTTTAGGGCAAAGAATTTTTACATTTAAATCTATTTTCACACTGTTGCTTTCTTTTTTTTTTTAAAAGATTTTATTTATTTATTTGACAGAGAGAGACACAGCGAGAGAGGGAACACAAGCAGGGGGAGTGGGAGAGGGAGAAGCAGGCTTCCTGTGGAGCAGGGAGCCCAATGTGGGGCTCCATCCTAGGACCCTGGGATCATGACCTGAGCCGAAGGCAGACGCTTAACGACTGAGCCACCCAGGTGCCCCCACACTGTTGCTTTCTTAAAGGACTTAAGATTTGCTTTTAATTTCATCAATGAAACTCTTTTCCTCACCTGTACCAAATTCCCAGACTTTCATTGGTGGGCAGAAGTAATGACATGAAATGCTTTGTCTGAAACTAGAAATAACATATCTACCTTCACACCATGCAAATCTTTGATAGAAACCTATATGCTGAAGTAGGAATGTAAAAACTCATTGTCAAAAAGATAAAAAACCCGAAACACAGAATACTAAAAGTTTTGGAAGTTTCAATATTTTTGCTTATTTCATTAGCAAGTCAATTAATACCAATTATTAAAGATTAAATTTTATATAAGTCAACACTGAACAACAATGGCTGGGGTCCTGAAACCATCTACATGGGGAGCATGTTCTGCCCCTCCACCCCAGGAAGCCTCCCTTTGTTTGCTTTTTATAATTGTGGTTAGATACACATAACATAAAACTTGCTATTTTAACAGTTTTTATTTTGATTGATTGATTTAGGTGCAAAAAGGTAATTTTATTAAAGCACGGTGACAGGACCCCTGGGCAGAAAGAGCTGCCTATTTTAACAATTTTTAAATGTACAGTTCCCCATTATTAAGGACATTGACATTGTACATCTAATTCAAATTCACGGTTCACCTTCTCGTTTGTTTTAATTTTCCACTTTACCATTAGGGGGCAGACCGAGATAACGCATCCACTGCTCGGCCGGCGCATCCCGCCCCGCCTCGCCCACGCATGCGCGTCCCACCTGCGGAAGGTGACAAGGGGCGGGGTAGGGGGCGGGACAGAGGTGCGCAGGCGCGGCGCGGGCATTGTGACGTCAGGCCGCGCGGCCCGGCTTGGACCAGGCTACGGCTCGCGGAGGCGCTTCCGCGAGTGTGACGCGCGGACTTCCCTCCCCGCCGCCCGCCCGCCCGCCCGCCCGCCCGCCCCCGACCTCGCCGCCGCCTCCCTCGCTCCCTCAGCGCGCCCAGCGGCCGGGGCGGAGGCCCGGGGGCGACGCGGCGCCGAGAGGGCGGGCGGGCTTCGGAGCGCCGGG
>NC_058407.1:171811592-171837118 GCF_002201575.2 Neomonachus schauinslandi | reverse complement strand
TTTTTTTTTTTTTTTTTTTTTAAGATTTTATTTATTTATTTGACAGGAGAGACACAGCAAGAGAGGGAACACAAGCAGGGAGGAGCGGGAGAGCGAGAAGCAGGCCTCCCGCCAAGCAAGGAGCCCCATGCAGACTTGATCCCAGGACCCTGGGATCATGACCTGAGCCGAAGGCAGACGTCTAATGACTGAGCCACACAGGCGCCCCTCAAATTGGGATACTTTTATGTGAATAAGGGCTTCTGGCACCCTGAGTGAAGGTACCAGACTGGAAGAGTGGAAAACTGAAATATCTTTCCAGTAGGTGGTATGAAGGAGTCAAAGGCGCTAGGTGTGTGGGGACTGGGGAGAAACCAGAAAGCCTGTGCTCTAGCCAGTTTCCACTAGCCAACGGTTGTTTGCCAGATCTAGTGATTTTCAGTAGAAATTGGAAATACTGATTTTTAGATACCAAATCAACTCAAGTTTTAAGAAAGTAAACTTTGTGGCCAAAACAAAACAAGTCTGCATTTGACCCCCCCTCCCTCCCCGCCCCGCCAAGCGCCTACTTTGGAACCTTTTGTCTAGAATTGCATTAATGCTTTGCAGTCACATGTAGAATTACAAGAACTATTGTAAGAGAAGACCTAGTACATAATGTTAAAAATTACCATGTTTTGAAAAAAAAGTTACCATGTTTTGTATCATTAAAAAAAATCACCTTTGTCACATGTCCACTTAACTATGATTACCCTCTAGTCCAAACTACCCATAATCACTCACCTGGACCATCTATTTTCCACTGGGCAGTAGAGAAGTCTTTTTCTTTCTTCCTTTTTTTTTTTTTTTTTTTTTTACCATAGGTGTCATTTCCCACAAAACAACAGAACAAAACTGCTTCTCATTGCATACAGAATGCAGTTCACATATTTTTATCCAGCAGATCTGGCTTTTGCCAACCTCTCTAACTGGCTTCTTGTTTACTGTTCTTCTCACAGCTTCCTTACTACTCTCCTCTGCATATCTGTCCCTGGGCATTTGCACAAGCTGTTCTTCCTACAGTCTCACACTTCAGTTCTGATTTCAGAGAGGACTTGCATGATCACCATATCCATATGATCTTGCACTTTTGTTCTCTTCATTGCAAGAGTACTGAAGGCTTGCTTGTTCCATAAGCAATAAGGAACAAAGGACTCCATTTCTAATGTGATGCTTAGGGTTTCCAAATCTCACAGTTGTTTGTGGTTGTTTGGGAATCTCAGGAAATGTTATTCAAGTACAATTTTCATAACAAGGAATTTGCACCACAATGATTGAAGGTAGATGCATTTAGGAGGAGGGAAATTAGCTTTACTTTGAGTGGTTTGGGCAGTCAGAAGGGCTCAGCGCGCACCAACCCCAAAAGCCCGTGATGGATGACATGGTATACTTGACATGGAGTGCAGGTGCAGCACAGCTGTAGAGAAGCCTGAGAGCTGAGCTGTAGGAGTAGCATGTGGGCTTGTTCGGTCAGGTCAGTGGTGAGATGGGAGCGGGGGAGGCACAAAGTGGTCACCAGGTTCGTTGGCGGCTAAGAACTGTGTAAGGATTTTAGGCTGGATCTCGGGCTTGATCCAGGATAGCAGCAGTCACTTCACGTGCTGAGGCGGGGAGGGAGTGGGCGCAGGGTATCTCTCTTCTTTACTGTGATAGTTAAGCTGCGACTTTAAATACCCCTGCAGGTTTAGAGTTTCTGTTCATTTGTGGAAAATCACTAATTAAATTAACCTGATTTAAGGGTTTAATTACTCTGGCCTCTTGTAAAGGGAAGTGCCCTGGGAAATAGAATCTGAGCAAGAGGACAGCTGCGGGTCGCTGCCTTTTTACTCACCACACTGTGTCGTGGGCCTCTCCGTGGGGGGTGCTGGAATAAGGGATGCTGTGTCCCACATGTTTACTTAGGACCCCTGCGTCGTTTGTTTGTAGACCTTTTCAGGTGGTTGATACCTCTTTAACATGCAAGATGATTAAATGAGGCAAAAGGGCTTTGTAAACCTAGGAGCTTTATGATTTTAAAATATTGTTTGCAAGCTTAAAAAAATAAATTTTAAAAATTTTGAAAAAAAATATTGTTTGCAAGCAAGCCTTAATCTGCTAGAGTCATTAGTATCCTACTTATACAGAATCTGAAATACAAGGAGTAGAAAAATGAGAATCTGTATGAAATACTAAATTAACATTAGTGGGACGTCTGGGTGGCTCAGTCGGTTAAGCGTCTGCCCTCGGCTCAGGTCGTGATCCCAGGGGCCTGGGATCGAGTCCCTCATCGGGCTCCCTGTTCAGCGGGGAGCCTGCTTCTCCCTCTGCCTGCCACTTTCCCTTGCTTGTACTCTCGTGCTCCCTCTCTCTCTCTCTCCTTTGCCCTCTCTCTGGCAAATAAATAAATAAAATCTTTAAAAAAATAAAATTAGTAAAAGCAAGATGATAGATTGTACTGAGGACTGAGCAATGTCCTTGTCTTCTGTGGCATGGGCCACGCTGCCCTGTGCTGACCAGGCCCGGGAAGCTTCCTTTGGCTCCTCCCTCTGTGCCACCCCTCTCCCCTGCTTCTGACTGCTCTGTCATAGTCTCCTTTCTGATAGACTTTCTAAATCCACAACGCCCTGTCTTTCCGTGTTCGCCTGTCACTTGAAAATCTATATTTCGTTTGTTCCAATCAGTAAAAGAGTTCAGGAGTGTAGGTGGGCTGGGAGAGCTGGTTGCCTTTCTAAATAGAGCAGGTGGGCTTCATTGATTAGGTGGCATTTGAACAAAACCTTGAAGTCAGTGGTAAGGGCTTTAGCCTTGGGGTTGGGGAGATGTCTGGGTTAGAAGAGTATCTTGTTTTGTGCAGAGAAGGCCCTACAGCTGGTGCAAGCTTGATATGTTCCAGAACAGCAGGAGGCTGGTCCGTGAAGAAGGTGGCAGGAGATTCAGACTGAGAGGTTTAGGAGCATTGAAAGGACTTTGGCTTTGACTCAGATTGCATGATCTTATGTCTGAACAATTTAAAAAAGTAGTAAAGATTCCAAGATCCTGGTTGCAGGGTCAAGTGCAGCTTGAAATGAGTTTTATTCTGTTACTTGATGGGGGGAAATTAGAGATTATTAAGAAAATGTTGTAAAAGCTTATGAGCTTTATGAAATTTTTTTTTTTAAGATTTTATTTATTTGACAGAGACACAGAGAGAGGGGGAACACAAGCAGGGGGAGTGGGAGAGGGAGAAGCAGGCTTCCCGCTGAGCCGGGAGCCCGATGCGGGGCTCGATGCGGGGCTCGATCCCAGGACCCTGGGATCACGACCTGAGCCGAAGGTAGACGCTTAACGACTGAGCCACCCAGGCGCCCCAGCTTTATGAAATCTTAATGAGTCAAGTCAAGAGCATCAGCCCGGTTAGGAATTTGTTCTGGCTTCTGAGATGAGGAACAACTGCATACTTTGAGATGCTAAGTACCGAACATGCAGGGAACATAAAAACACTGTGGAATCTTTCCATTCAAGTGAATGCTTTGATCATGGTTTGTTTTTCATAAACTTTTGAAAAATTTTCAGCCTATGTAAAATGTGAAAGAATAGTGCAGTGAACACCTGTATCCTTGAGTCAGGCTTTTTTTTAAGTCTTAACACAAAGTCCTATAATGGGTCAAGCACATACAAAGTGTGTTAGATCTATATGTACTAATGTTAAAAGATACCAACCATATATAAAGTGAAGAAAAGTGGGGCGCCTGGGTGGCTCAGTTGGTTAGGCATCTGCCTTCGCTCAGGTCATGATCCTGTCTCTGTCCTGGGATCGAGCCCTGCATTGAGCTCCCTGCTCTGTGGGGAGCCTGCTTCTCCCTCTCCCCTTGCTTGTGTGTTCATGTTCTCTCTCTCTCTCTCTGTCAAATATATAAATAAAATCTTGGGGGGGGGGAAGTGAAGAAAAGGTTAAAAACCATTTTTTCAGAAATGTGTTTGTCGGGGCGCCTGGGTGGCTCAGTCCGTTAAGCATCTGCCTTTGGCTCAGGTCAGGATCCTGGAGTCCTGGGATCAAGCCCAGCATCGGACTCCCTGCTCAGCGAGGAGCCTGCTTCTCCCTCTCCCTCTGATGCTCCCCCACTCTTGTGCTATCTCACTCTTGCTCTCTCTCAAATAAACAAATAATATCTTTTAAAAAAAAACATGTTTGTCGGTACCAGGGGGGAGTGGCCCTAACTCAGGAGAGAGCCTAGGCATTGCTTCTCAAACGATCTTTGGAGAAGGACCAGTGGTTCTTTACCTCCACAGACAGGGCAGCTTATAATCAACAAACATTTATTTCTCACAGTTCTGGAGGCTGGAAAGTCCAAGATCAAGGCACCCCCATGGCCAAGCCCTCGTGAGAGTCCTGGTTCCTGGCCGGTACCTTCTTGCTTGTCCTCTCATAGTTGGAGGGCTAGGGGTCTCTGTGGGGCCACTTTGTAAGAACAATAATCCCATTCATGAAGGCTCTACTCTTATGACCTACACAGTTCCCCGAGGCTTCACCTCCTGATACCACCATCTTTAGGTTAGAGTTTCAGCATATGAATTTGGGGGGACAGTCATTCAGACCATAGCACCTTCTGATCGTTTTCTAAGGGCCAATAAAAATGAATTGCTTTCACATGGAAAGGGGCAGCATCTGCTTAAGATTCTCCTTCTCCCCTCCCCCATTCATGGGCACACACGTGTTCTCTCTCTCTCCCCCTCTCCCAAATAAATAAATCCTTGATTAAAAAAAAGTTGCATGCTCTGAGCCAGCCAGGTACCCTCTGAGTGTTCTTAATTCTGTTCTATGATCACAGTAACAAACTGGGGGACCGGGGAACATGGGACGGTGGCTCCTACGTTGTAAGGACTTTGGCTTGTACTCTGAGTGAAGTGGGAGATATTTCACTGAGATGGGACTTAATGTGATTTACTTCTTTAAAGGATTTTTTTTTTTTTAAGATTTTATTTGACAGAGACACAGCGAGAGAGGGAACACAAGCAGGGGGAGGTGGGGAGGGAGAAGCAGGCTTCCTGCTGAGCAGGGAGCCTGATGCGGGACTTGATTCCAGGACCCTGGGACCATGACCTGAGCCGAAGGCAGACGTTTAAATGACTGAGACAGCCAGGCGCCCCTTGAAGGATTATTTTTTTAAAAAGCTTTATTGGAATATTTAAATGTACACAAAAGTAGAGTAGTATAATGAACCCTACACACCCACCCCCACTCCCCCATCACTCCTTTTCAGTAAGGATTAACTCTTTGCTAATCTGGGTTATCTTGTTTCCTCAAGCCCACACCATCTTCATCTCCTCATCCCACACTGGGGTATTTAAAAAAAAACAAAACTCCGAGCCAGAATGGATCCCTTTTTTGGTTTGTTTTTTTACTTTTTACTTTGAAATGATTTGACTTAGAGAAAAGTTGCAAAAATAGTGCAGAGAGCTCCCATAGACCCTTTGCCCACCTTCTCCTGTTGGAGGCTAACTGCATCCTAGCACAGTGAAAAACTCGGAGATGAGCATCAGTCCGACACATTGGGATTTTACCAGTTTTTCCCACTGTGTCCTTTTCCTGTTCCAGGACCCTGCACTGCATTTAGTTGCCATGTCTCCTCCAATCTGTGACACTTCCGTAGCCGCCTCTTGTCTCTTATATCTATCAGTTGGACATTCAGGCTGTTCTCACCTTTTGGCTATTACGAGTGAGTAATGCTGCTATGAACATTCACATATAGGGTTTGTGTGGACATGATTTCATTTCTCTTGGATATAGGAGTGGAATTGCTGGGTCATATGGTAATCATGTGTTTAACCATTTCGGAAGGATCACTGTTACTGCGCTTCAGAGTTGAGGGTGGAAGCAGGGAGACTCTCCGGAATGCAGGAGGGAGGGACACCGTGGTTGCTCCTGATCAGGGCCCCAGCAGGGGAGATACTGGGAGTGGCTGCCTTGTGGGTATATTTTGTTGTTTGAGCCAACTTGCCTTCATTACGTACTTACGGGGTACTCAGAGAAAGCTTCCTTCACGTTTCTTTTTCTTTCTTTTTTTTTTTTTTGTGAGCTACCCATGCTCTTTGCCCATTTTTCTGTTGATTGTTGGTGGTTTTAATTTCTTAGAGCCTTGTATCTGTTAGGTAAGAGTTGAGAAGTGTTTTGTTTTTTTTTTAGTTTTGACTTTGCTTGTGTATATTTGACATACTGAACTTTATTTTTTAAAAATCTTTTTTTTTTTTTTTTTTAAAGATTTTATTTATTTGAGAGAGAGAGAGAATGAGAGAGAGCACATGAGAGCGGGGAGGGTCAGAGGGAGAAGCAGACTCCCTGCCGAGCACGGAGCCCGATGCGGGACTCGATCTTGGGACTCCAGGATCACGACCTGAGCTGAAGGCAGTTGCTTAACCAACTGAGCCACCCAGATGCCCTATTTTTTAAAAATCTTGTTTCTTTCTTTAAGTAATCTCTGCACTCAACATGGGGCTTGAACTCTCAACCCTGAAATCAAGAGTGGCATGTTCTACTGACTGAGCTAGCCACATGCCCCTGAAGTTTATTTTTATGTAGTCAAATTTAAAACCATCCTTTTTGATTTTGGGTTCAACCTAGTTAGAAGGCCTTCCTGGGGCACCTGGGTGGCTCAGTCGTTAGGCGTCTGCCTTCGGCTCAGGTCATGATCCCAGGGCCCTGGGATCGAGTCCCGCATCGGGCTCCCTGTTCAGCAGGGAGTCTGCTTCTCCCTCTTCCTCTGCTGCTTCTCCCACCTGCCCACTTGTGCTCGCTCCCTCTCAAATAAATAAATAAAATCTTAAAAAAAAAAAAAAAAGGCCTTCCCAACTCTTATGCTATTAGGAATTCAATCCTATTTCATCCTGGTTAAAAATATATATGTATATACAATCTCCTATGATATGTATCCAGACTACACCGCCGTGAAAACTGTGTGAGTGACATTTTTGTCCTTGAGTGTATGTTACCTAGAAAGTAAGCTTCAAGAAGAAGAGCCCTGTTTGTCCTAACACCAGTGCCTAGAACAATGCCTGGCGGGTAGGGCTCAGTGAACACTTGCTGATTGAATCTGTAGCAGAAAATCATACGAGTAGAATTGCGAAGGAAAGGTTAATTGCATTTGTAAATAATTTTAAAAGTTAAAATGCTCCCCATTCACTGGTTGGCCACTGCAGACTGGGCCTCGGCTTCTACCCCTCCACGAAACACACGGCCCGTGTTGAGGCCACTTCAGTGTTGCCATCCAGTGGTCACTCCTGCGTCTTCTGCTTCATAGAACGCCCCCCCCCCCCCCCCCCCATTTTGTTGTTCCTTAAAACACTCTTGGATGATGATAGCTGCTGTTTTTGGGATGCCGGTCAGAGAAGTTGCTGGGCGCTTTCACACAGTGAGTCCTCACAGCACGCTGAGGACAGAGGAGTGCCTGAGGTCCCCGAGCTGTTACAGAGCCCACGTCTGAGCGCACTTTTGGCAGGCAGGTGAAAGAAAGAGGAAACGGGGTGGTGGCTATCGAGAGCTGCATGACTGGCTTTTTAAGGACAGGTTTGATTTGGATGTGCTGAATGATTAGTAATAGGAACTCAGCACTCTTAGTGTTTCCTGTGGTTATGATTCAGCTTAATGTGGAGATGACTGAGTTGTTCCTGTTTCTCATCCTTTGAGCTGGGTAGCACCTTTTTTTTTTTAAGTCTTATTATTTTTTTTTAATTTTATTTTGTATTTCCTTAATAATCTCTACACCCAACATGGGGCTTGAACTCACGACCCGGAGATCAAGAGTTGCATGCTCTATGGACTGCGCCTGCCAGGTGCCCCAGGTAGCAATTTGAGGAATGTGTTTTGGCCACTTCCTTAGTCTGATTGTTTTAGTCATGAGCACAGCGATGTTAAGGTATACTGACGTTCACATCTGGAAGCTCTGGAAGCCAGGCGAGGCAGGGATGGGCCTGCAGCGTGTTTGCGAGCCGTTGTGAGGCAGGACTCCTCTCTAAACCCACTGGTGTCCCAAGTCTGCTCCTTGAGCTATGTCTTCTTCCCAAGCCCCCTTTGGGAATAGCCTTGCCAGCTGGCTTTCAGAAGCATAGAGGCCAGGTTATTTTTAGTTTACAGAGAGGTGGTATCCAGACTGTCAGGTCCCTGAGGCCATTAATAGCTCAGGTTAGAGAAGGTAAGGCGACAGCAGTCCAGGAGGACAGCTGCTGTCAAATTGGGTCAGGCCTATTGTTATGCAGCAGGTCAGCTGCCTCCCGCAGGCAGGGATTTTTGTGGAGGAGCCTTTCTCCTGTCTGCCCTGGAGATCATGGACAGACCCAGATAATCTCGTTTCTCTTACACATCACCCCTCTGGTTTTGTGGTTCAATTCTCAACCTTTGTTACCAGGTGAGGGAGTACATTCAGGAACTTACTCCCAGTACTGCACTTTATTTTTTCTGAATCATACTGTCTTGAACTTCAAAATAGACTCCTTCCTTTACTCTGATGGTCTCCGTGTTGGTGGATAAGTTTGTTTGCCAGAGTTTATGCTGCTTATCATTTTGTAGACTTAACCACGGGGGTGGGGGTGGGGATGAGATTTCTAGGGCTAAGGACAGTTAATTATGTAATTATGTGTATTTTATTGGGCACAATGTGATGTACCTATATATGTAGTAGAGTGAGAATAAGTTATAAAAATATTTCGCAAAGAAATACCATATGATTTCATTTATACGTGGAATCTAAAAGACAAAACAAATGAACAAACCAAAAAAGAAACAGACCCATAAATACAGATAACAGACTGATGGGTGCCAGAGGTGGGTGGTGGGAGAATGGGAAAAATGGGTGAAGGGGAGTGGAAGGTACAGGCTTTCAATTATGGAATGAATAAGTCACGGGCGTGGAAGGTACAGCATGGAGAATACAGTGAGTGGTATTGTAGGGCTGTGACAGACGGTAGCGACACCTGTGGGGAGCAGAGCATAATGGACAAGGTTGTTGAATCACTTCGGTGTACACGTGAAACCAGTCTATAGTGTGTCAACTGTACTTCAGTAAAAAATATTTTGCTTGTGGGGCACCTGAGTGGCTCAGTCGTTAAGCGTCTGCCTTCGGCTCAGGTCATGATCCAGGGTTCTGAGATCGAGCCCCGCATCGGGCTCCCTGCTCGGCGGGGAGCCTGCTTCTCCCCCTGCTTGTGTTCCCTCTCTGTCAAATAAATAAATAAAATCTTTAAAAAAATATTTTGCTTGTTTAGAAATTATTTGAAAATTATTTCTGGCTCTCAAAATATAAGTAATGTGTGTGTCTAGTATCGGAAGTTTTTGTTGGCCAAAAAAAAAAAAAAAATTTTTTTTTTTGTTGGCTAGTTGAGGGATCAGAGCCAGAATGTTTCCACCGACCCGAAGTATTTTTGTTAAGAGATTAAATACGTAGTTTATTACTGAATTTACTAAAGAACTAGGTCTTCAGTAAACAACATATTCTAACGTCACTAAATACATGATTATATTAGTGGTACCTTAGCTGAAGTATTTTCTGAACAGCACCAAGTCCTTGTACAAGGACATGCTAAAAGTAGTTAGAAACTAATTTTCCTGAGAGTTGGCTCCTATTAAATGATGTGTTTTTCTTAAGAATTTTTTATTTTATTTTATTATTTTTTTATCTTAGTTTATTTTTTATTTTTTAATGAATTTATTCATTTGACAGAGAGAGAGACATCAAGAGAGGGAACACGGGCGCCTGGGTGGCTCAGTTGGTTAAGCGACTGCCTTCAGCTCAGGTCATGATCCTGGAGTCCCTGCTCAGTGGGGAGTCTGCTTCTCCCTCTGACCCTCCCCCCTCTCATGTGCTCTCTCTCTCTCATTCTCTCTCTCAAATAAATAAATAAAATCTTTAAAAAAAAAAAAAAAAGAGAGAGGGAACACAAGCAGGGGGAGTGGGAGAGGGAGAAGCAGGCCTCTCGCTGAGCGGGGAGCCCGATGCGGGACTCGATCCCAGAACCCTGGGATTATGACCTGAGCCTAAGGCAGACACTTAACGACTGAGCCACCCAGATGCCCCATAACCACCCTCTTTTTTGAAGCACTCGATGCTCTTGGCATCTGTGACACGGAGTTTCTCGAGGTGCTTTGAATCTTCCTCCTTGGTGGCTTTGAGGCCCTCGCTAGATCTTGGAGATCCTGGCCTTCTGTACTTTACTGTCTTCTCTTTTTTTATCCACCTCTCCAAAGCCGGCGACTTCAGAATCTAGGTCCCAGCTCTGACATCACTCTTGAGTTAACAGCTTTATTAATAATCCAAATGCTTGCCCAGTTCCCACAGTCAAACTCTGTGTGTTCCCGTCTCCCATCTGAGCTGTTTGACGTCCCTCCCGACCTGCTGTTCCTGTCCATTCTCTGTTCGTGACGCCTTCATTACCCAGAAGTGAAAGCCAGAGAAACCTGTGGTCCTCTTCCTTTCTACATCCGTCTGCCACCAAGTGGAAAAGTATTTTCTTTCTCCTCTTCACCCACAGCCTCAACTGCTTCCCTGCGCTATTCAGTAGCCTCCTAATTGGTCTACTGTGATTCCTTTCCAGTCTAGCCACCACACTGCAGCCAAGGAATTAATCGGAAATGCAGATCCGGCCAACGTCTCCCGGCCGAACGTCCCTCAGTGGCTCTGCATCGCCTGCTGATGGAGGCCACGCTCCTTACACCACGACCAGTGCCTCTCGTTAGCCCTGGTTGGCTTCACGCCCCCTCCCTTTGCTCTTTTTGCTTCTATTTCAGCCTCCAGTAATTCTTGTTTATTTTCTTCCCAGTGTACTCTCTTTACATTTTTTAAAAACGTAACACATTTACACACTCACCTAGCTAGGTCCCCTGGTTAGAGAAACTGCAGCTTCCTGCCCCCCATTTCTCTGTCCCCATAGCCAAGCCTCTCAGCTACAGCTGGTTCTCCTTGTGCGTATTTCTCTATCTCTGAATTGCATGCTTGTTGCTTCCTGACTCTTCACTCTTAGGCTTTGTCTTTGTCTTACTGTGGGAGATGAGCTCTCCGCTCTCAGGCTTCTTCTGCCTCACATCCCACATTTCCATCCCTCCTTTCTCCCAGCAGAGTTGTGTGTTTTCGTTAGATTGTTATTCCTTAGGCTGGCCTCTTAGAAAAATTACTAAATACAGTTTATGTATTTATTTTCCATGTATTAATGCTCTGGGGTATGGTTGTTTTTTAAAGGACCATGGGTCAACATTTTTTTTAATTCCTCAATTAATGAAGGAACTAGTGAGATGTTATAATCAGCTTAAAAGAGAATTTAGACAAAACACGCACACACATGTAATCAGGAACACCAAAGTGAGGTACAAATGGATGTAAGAAATGGTCAGTATCCACAGGGTAATAATTCCATTCCTCTGAACAAAATTTTTAATTTCTTTCGATAAGAAATCTTTTGCCTTGGGGGCACCTGGGTGGCTCAGTTGGTTAAGCGTCTGCCTTCGGCTCAAGTTATGATTGCAGGGTCCTGGGATTGAGCCCGAAGTCTGCTTCTCCTCTGCCTCTGCCTGCCTGTCTGCCTACTTGTGATCTCTCTCTCTGTCAAATAAATAAAATCTTAAAAAAAAATACACAGGGCGCCTGGGTGGCTTAGTTGGTTGAGCGACTGCCTTCGGCTCAGGTCATGATCCTGGAGTCCCGGGATCGAGTCCCGCATCGGGCTCCCTGCTCAGCGGGGAGTCTGCTTCTCCCTCTGACCCTCCCCCCTCTCGTGTGCTCTCTCTCTCTCATTCTTTCTGTCTCAAATAAATAAATTAAAAAAAAAAAAAAAAAGAAGCATAAATTAAAAATATTTTGCCTTCCTCACATTTTTTACAACTCACATTCGTACAGCAGCTCAGACAGGTGCAGGGCTCCATAAACTTAGGTAACCCAAGGACTCACTGGACAGCACACCCAGTCAGCTTGTTGTTTGCCCATCTCAAGGCCCTTTCACAGCCTTTCCTGACATACCTTCTCCATTGGGGGCGTAACTGTGGCAAAGAAAGATGATTCTTGGTCACAGAAAAGGCTGGTCCCATTAGGGTTGCAGGTGCAGCAAGAGTGTTAACCATATGTCACCTTGAGTTTGCTCTTGAACAACCGCTGAGGTCACAAATCAACTTCTGTCCCGAAGTTTTCACACAGAATCTCGGACTGGGCGAGTCTGAGAGTGGGGAGGTAAGCCCAAGAAACTTTTTCCACCATGTTTTTACTTGTAGTACCTATAAATTCGGGTGAATTCTTCTCTTATCAAGGCTCCAAAATTTGCTAAGGTTCCTGACCTGCCAGCCAGTGATCTTCCTTACCACCTTGAGGCTGCAATGTTGTATGCTGGGACCTCTCCATGCTGGTTTTTCTTGGGAGGGCTTTGTGGACATTAGATCTGTAAATAGGGCGCCTGGGTGGCTCAGTTGGTTAGGCAACTGCCTTCGGCTCAGGTCATGATCCTGGAGTCCCGGGATCGAGTCCCGCATTGGGCTCCCTGCTCGGCGGGGAGTCTGCTTCTCCCTCTCCCACTCCCCGTTTGTGTTCCCTCTCTCGCTGTATCTTTCTCTGTCAAATAAATAAATAAAATCTTAAAAAAAAAAAAATCTGTAAATAAAGTTGACCTTGATTCCTTAAAAGTGGCTTGTCCTGCTTGAGTCACTGAGAATCATTCTCAAATAGGACACGTCAGGGCCTTGGTTTGCATAATAGAGTCATCCAGTTATGTCCTGATTAAAGAGAGGGCAGATTTTTATTGAACCCACAAATAACTAAATAGTTGTGAAAAGTACAAAACCTAAGAATGTATTTTTTTTTAATTTTTAAGTATTTTTAAGGAAACACTGCATTAATAAAGTACTGTTTTTTTTTTAAGTATGTTCTTTTTATTGTGATCTCTAATTGGTAGGTTGTCATCCTGTTTTCTATCAAAATGTGGGAATCCTTGGTACCAGAGACTGTTAAAGAGATCTTCATATTTGTTAGGAAGTACCTGGTGTGTGTAGGCTCTTTTAAGCCTCTGTCTTCATAATAATACTTTTAATTGGATTATCTCTTCCAGGTTCATATTGAGATCCATTGAAGGCATTGCGCTGACTGACAGAGGCGTGTCGTCCAGCTCACCACATCAGAGAACACGCAGCATGAGGGACAGAGTGGGAGCTCTGGGCACCTGCCTCGGGAAGGTGAAGGGGGCGGGAGAGGACTCAGACAGGCTGCTGTATGGACTTGGAAGGGCACAGGGGGAGAGCCTTTGCCCGACAGATGCACCTTCCTCCTCCTGTATGCAAATACCTGCGGTTGATGTGGATGGAAATTCACAAAACGAGGAGTTATCAATGGAAATGAAAAATGCTCCGAGTGAGGCCGGCCTCTTGCTTCACAGCGGCAACAAAGCGCTTCCGTGTTTGAAAGAATCATTAAGAAGAAATTCAGCTTCCGTAGTGGGTCAGAGTAAGACTGTGCATGTGTTCTGTGCTCTTGCAGAAGAGCGTTTTGCTGGGGTGTCCTGCAGAGTGGGGGAAGCTCTGGTGAGGGACTGGCTGGAAGGAGGGCCCAGGGCCACCGACAGCCACGGAGGATGGTGCCGCCCAGGAGAGCCTTGGGCGTCAGGACTACCGTGCCCTCAGAAGCGATCAGAAATGGGGATTTCTGAGGAGGAACCGCCAAGTGCTCTTTTAGAGGGGCTAGGCTTTGAGTTGGAACTGTCTGGCCTGCATTTCGTCCTGTCTACACTGCTGCACGCACGCCCCGAAGTTTTCCTGAGTGATGAGACAAAATGTGTTTTCCTTGGCCACCCAGAGCCCCTGTTTTCAGAGCAGACAGTAGAATACAAGAAAATGCTTTCAAGTATAAAAAGTACCTCAAACGATCTGCAAATAATACTGGGGTTACAGGCTCTACCAGCTTTTGAAGTAGCAAATCCGTTACGCCATAGTTAGGGTACAAGCCGAACAATAAAAATAGTGAGATTAATTTTAAAAGTTGTCTTAGAATGATTTCTTTCACACTGAGTCTGGATGCACAAGGGGCAGCTCTGAAGGTCCTGCTTCAGTTTGTACGATCGGACAAACTTTAAGTGGAATTTAAACTCATGGGAAGTTGGTTGATGTGACAGGAGATTTTTAAACATGTTTTAACCTGTGCCTGAAAGACGTTCAGTGTTGGGATACCATTTCGAGGAGAACATTCATAGATCCCATATAAATGTCAGGTTACAACGTAAAGATGTAATAACATTCTTTATGTATCTTCAGCGCTCATTCTAAAGGGCCACCGTCCCAGATACTGTCTCCTCAGACTGATCAGCGGGTGGGAGAGGCTGTTTGTTCAGATCAGCCCTTCCCTACCTGCTCTCGGCCCTGCCACCATTTCTGCATTCTGTAGAATAATTTGGGTCTGCAGCAAAATTTGATTTCTTTTCTCAAATCCCTTTCCTTCCCCTTGAAATGCAGTTTAAATGGAGGCCCTACGGTGAAAGTTGCAATATTCAGTGTCCTTTTAGTATAATCCTTTCTCAAACTAGGAGCCCTAGCAGTGTCGCCTAAAATAGAAATGACCTCGAGACCGTCGGCGGTAGCTCCGTTTAGGGGGAGACAGACCTTGTACTGCCCCTGTAGAAAGTTTCCAGTTTCCAGGAGCAGAGGTGTCTCTTACACTAACATTTTTTCTGAAGTAGCCCTTCTGGTGGTTGAGAACTCTGGTAAAGGTCCCTTCAGAGCATGAGTTTTTCAGGAGTCCCAAAGTAAGAATCAGTTTCGGGGTTACTGGTTGCCTTTCTGTTTGTGTGCTAACTTGCTATGCCGTGTGCTATTTTAGTGTTTGGGAAAAACGAAAAATAAAACGTGTTATTTAGCATAATAAATGTCTTCTTTTACGTGTGCAGTCTCGGTTCACCTTGTCTTTTATCAGCGCTGTCTTCCTCATATTGAAAAGTCTTTTAGCACTGGTCCAAGTAGGCTGCCGACTTAGAAGACCGGAAGCAGAGCTTGAAAGACAACCCGCGAAGCCAGGTCGGAACTCTCTGCTCTCATTTTCCTCCCAGGACATAGTGAGAACGTGTTGTGATCCTCTGGTGATCGCCGCCACCGTGAAGGACGCTGTCCTGGTTGGGCAGTAAGAGCCCTGTTTGGGGTCACCAAGGGATGGTGAGGTGAGAACCCGGAATTGTTTTAAAATGGGAACCGTTTTCTTGTCAAGCCCCTGCCCGCCCTTTTTTGTTTTAAATTAAATCTACTCCTTTGGGATAGAACTTTCTGTGACCCATGGACTGTTTTATTTCCTTTGTTTTGTAAATTGCAAGAATAGAAACTTTCAACCAGTTGCAAAGAACAAATATGGAATTCTCTATTGAGTATCCGATGCTAAATAAATTTGGAATGTCTTCATGTGGTTATATTAGAATAAGTTGTATTTTTTCTGTGTGCCACTTTGGGGGAATGTTCACTATAACAACTTATTTCTTTAATTTTTTTTTAAGATTTTATTTATTTGAGAGAGAGAGAGAGAATGAGAGCGAGCACATGAGAGGGGGGAGGGTCAGAGGGAGAAGCAGACTCCCTGCCGAGCAGGGAGCCCGATGCGGGACTCGATCCAGGGACTCCAGGATCATGACCTGAGCCGAAGGCAGTCGCTTAACCAACTGAGCCGCCCAGGCGCCCTATTTCTTTAATTTTTTAATACATGGGGCGCCTGGGTGGCTCTGTCAATTAAGCCTCTGCCTTTGGCTCAGGTCATGATCCCAGGGTCCTGGGATCAAGCCCCGGATCGGGCTCCCTCCTCTTCCTCTCCCTGTGCTTGTGCTCTCTCTCTCTGTCAAAAAAAATAAAATCTTAAAAAAAAAAAAAAATTTTTAAGTACACATAATATTTGGCCGAAATTTTTCCTTTTGGCGCTGTGTCCAGTTCCTGTTCGAAGACAGGCCTCTCCTGTGGGAAGTTCTAGGGTGGAGAGGCGATGATAAATGCACTGTATAAAGTTTCATGACTTTACAAAATAAGGTCTTCTATCAACATTTTTCTGAGGCAATTAGTATAGAAATACAATATTCTTTCAGATAAATTGTTTCCATGATTGAGTTATAAAAGGGATAAGTCTTTTAAGTTTTCATTTTATTTATTTATTAAACAATTTTAATTTGTTTTTTAAAGATTTTATTTATTTATTTGAGAGAATGAGAGAGAGCACGAGAGGGAAGAGGGTGAGAGGGAGAAGCAGACTCCCCGCCGAGCAGGGAGCCTGATGTGGGACTCGATCCCGGGACTCGAGGATCATGACCTGAGCCGAACGCAGTGGCTCAACCAACTGAGCCACCCAGGCGCCCTAAGTTTTCATTTTAATTCCAGTTAACATACAGTGTAATGTTAATTTCAGATCTAGTGAGTCAGCACTTGGTAGGTCACCTGGTGCTCCTCACGACAGGTGCAGTCCTTAATCTCCATCACCTATTTAACCCACCCCCTCCTCCCTCACCTCTGGTCACCATCAGTTCTCTGTAATTAAGAATCATTTCTTGGTTTGTCTTTTCCCCCTCCCCTTTGCTTGTTTGTTTCGTTTCTTAAATTTCACATACGAGTGAAATCATATGCTGTCTTCAGAGACATATGCTGACTTAAATTTTGCTTAGCATAATACTCTCTAGCTCCATCCATGTTATTGCAAATGGCAAGATTTCATTCTTTTTTATGACTAATATTCCATTATACACACACACGCACATACCACATCTTTATCCATTCATTAATCGATGGACACTTGGGGTGCTTCCATATCTTGGCTATTGTAAATAATGCTGCTGTAAACATAGGGGTGCGTGTATCCTAAAAGGGAGAAGTCAATTTGAAAATTTTTAGGTTGTATCATTTTGGCAATGAAAACTGAGGGAAGTTTGCTTTAGAAGTTAAGTTTTTATGGCTTTGTTTTTTGCCTTTGTGGTTTCTGCTCTTAAGGATTGAACACAATCATTTTAAATTTAGAAGCATTTCCCATAGTACAAAATCTTGGACTTGGTTATTCACATATGGAAATCATAATTTTTAACATTGGAATGAACAGTGAGGTGTTGAGTGATTATGAAGTTGCAAGCCAATGACGAATAAGAAATTAAGAAACTTGCATTTAAATAGATCCTTGTAGGACTACTGGTTTTGTAAATAAGGCATGTTTATTTGGAGCTTGCTGTACATCACTGTGTATTCAAACAGACTATTTACTGTAGTTTTCCATAGAAAAAGAAATGTACTATAGAATTCTCCCTATATTCGCCCATAGATAATTTTAAAATTCTTTTTAAACCTTCCAAAGAGAATTAAGGGGTCTCCTAAACAATCTAGATGAGCTCAGAGCTAGAAACTGTGCTCTTTGCCCTGGCTAGTGGTGGAAGCTTTGAAACACACCCCATCTGAGTGATAGATTCAGGGTAGATATTTGAAGTTAGAGACCTAGAATTTAATAGGATGGTTGCTTCTACTTGGCTCCTCTTTGCTTCTAAAATGTTATCTTTTTTCCAATTTTATTTTTATCAAAACTTGATCAATCGGGTCAATGAAAGAGGCATTTGTGCTTCAAACTGTGCAAACTTCTTTGAGCTCTACGTTGGATTGACCGAAATTTGCCTAGGAAAGACTGTTTGCAAAGGGGCTTGCCGCTTAGGAGAGGCCATCTTCACAGGATACACTTTTCCTCTTCTTGGAACAGATGATCTTGCTTTATTGAGGCACATGTTTTAAGGGAGGTGTTTGGGTTGAGTTGGGAGGGTGTGTGGCGGCCCTGCTGCATCCGACCATTGCATTGCCATCTTTACAGCTCGCGCCCGTTGCGTCTGAGTCGTCCTTGAGTGCTGTGTTTTCTTCCGGTAAACAGCTCCGTTATTTATGGGAGCAAGAGTGGGCTTTGCTGCAGTTTCGCTCTGCTGGTGTCTTGACTAGCTCTTTACAGTTAGTTTTTCAAAGTGTTTAGTTACATAACAATATAAGGAGTTTTCCTGGGGCAGCTGTGCTTCACCTCCAGGGTATTGACAGGGGAATTCTCCAGTTAACCGAGTCACGCTTTCAGGTTTTTGTTTGTTTGTTTTTTAAGGCAGTGGATTTACCCTGTTTTCCGTCTCCTGCCTATTATTTCTGCTCTCATAAAATGAGTGATTTGTTTGAAGATTGGGGAATAGGCTCTGTTTTCTTTCTTTCTTTTTTTTTTTTTTAAAGATTTATTGATTTAGAGAGTCAGGGGGAGGAGCAGAGGGAGAGGGAGAAGCAGACCCCACCCCACCGCCCGCTGAGCACAGAGCCAGATGTGGGGCCCTGATCCCAGCACCTGAGATCATGACCTGAGCAGAAATCAAACGGACACTTAACCAACTGTGCCATTCAGGCACCCCTAGGCTCTGTTTTCTTTCTTTTTAAGATTTTGTCAGAGTGTGAGAGAGAGCTTACAAGCAGAGGGAGAAGCAGGCTCCCTGCTGAGCAAGGAGCCTGATGCGGGACTCGATCCCAGGACCCTGGGATCATGACCTGAGCCGAAGGCAGACGTTTAACTGTCTGAGCCACCCAGGCGTCCCCAACCTCCTTTTTTTTTTTTTTTAATTTTTAAGATTTTATTTATTCATCTGACAGACGCAGCGAGAGAGGGAACACAAGCAGGGGGAGCGGGAGAGGGAGAAGCAGGCTTCCTGCGGAGCAGGGAGCCTGATGGGGGTTCGGTCCCAGGACCCCGAGACCACGACCCAAGCCAAAGGCAGATGCCCAACAACTGAGCCACCCAGGCTCCCGCCCCCCCTTTTTTTAAAGATTTTATTAGGCTCTGTTTTCTAATTCCGGAAGCTTATCTCCTGTTACACTGAAGTCTGCCAGCACTCTACCACTGCTGATTAATAAGAAGACTTGGAGGAAGCATGTCTCTGCTCCTTTGACATGAGTTGCTGTATAGAGAAACAGAACCAGTAAGATGTAGAGATACAGATAGACAAGGATAGTTGTTAGAGGAATTGGCACACGCGATAGTGGAGGCTGAGAAGTCCCACCATCTGCCATCTGCACGCTGGAGAACCGGGAAAGCCGGTGGGCAAGGCCTGACGATTACGGAAGCTGATGGTCCTCCCGGTTCAAGTCTAAAAGCCCAAGAACCAGGAGCACAATGTCTGAGGGCAGAAGCTGGAGGTCTCAGCTCAAGTGAAGAGCGAGCAAAATTGCCCCTTAACGGCCTCCTTCCATTCAGGCCCCACGTGGGTTGGATGATGCCCACCCAGATTTGCAAGGGCGACCCTTACTCTACCAGTTCTCTTCTGGAAACGCTCTTAGAGACACACCCAGAGATAATGTCTTACCAGGCATCCGGGCGTCCCTCAGCCCAGTCAAGTCGATGTAAAATTAACCATCACTGTTGTTCAGCTGCCTCTTGTCAGCTGAGTTCTCAGATGCCCTGAAAAGTCTGCTTTTTGTAGGACACCCGAGGGATGCCATAGCTAGGATACAGCAGTTTCTGGTCACCACCGCTCCCGCTCCGAGACTTGGTAAGTAAGGACTCACACCTATGCAGAAAAACCTGCTTTTTGTAGGAGAGTGATCTGGGAAAGGAGGGGTGTTGTCTTATTTTCACTACAGGTACTTTGTTCTCTAGGTGGCAAGTGCCAACAGACATGTGTCTGAATTCATGCAGAAACTGAGAGCGCAGCAGTGGGGGGCACACCCCCCTTCCCCAGCCTTGTGCCTCAGGGGAGTGGGCTGATTCCGCTTCCCTGCACCCAGTTGAGGGGCAGCGGGCCTCACTGGTAGATTCATGTTCACATTTCCCACTCTGCCGTGTAAAACCAAGGTTTGGCAAATAACGTGATTTTATTTATTTATTTTTAATTTTTTAAAAAGATTTTATTTACAGGGGTACCAATGAACAGGTTTTAAAAGAAAACCCAGGGGCGCCTGGGTGGCTCAGATGGTAAGCGTCTGCCTTCGGCTCAGGTCATTATCCCAGGGTCCTGGGATTGAGCCCCACATCGAGTCCCACATCGGGCTCCTGGCTCAGCGGGGAGTCTGCTTCTCCCTCTCCCTCTGCCCCTCTCCCTGCTCATGCTCTCTCTCTCTCTCTATCTCTGTGTCTCAAATGAATAAAATCTTTAAAAAGAAAAAAAAAAAAGAAAACCCAGGACTTTTTGGTCATGCTAATAGCCATATCAAAATACTTAAACTGTGAAAAAGATGACACATTTTTCCCACTGAGAAAGGAGGAGGCCTCCACAGGATTTAAGCCCTGGGGTGTCTTACTCCCCGGGGCAGGTTTCTCGGCCTGAACTGTTCTCATCTGAAATGAACTGGACATTTTCATCCTTTTTCTGGATCTCCCTTCCTCCTCCCAGCACACGAAAACCCAGGGCACTGAGTAGTGAAGTGGTCAAGGTCAAGTCTGAGAATGAAGTGCTAGTATTTTGCTACTTTCATGGTCAAAGGACAAACTCACGGCTAACCTACAGGAAGCTGATGGAAAAACAAAATCACTTTTTTCATGTAATATTCACCATATTAAATGATGTGTTAAAAAGTTTGGTTCCAATCTCCGAGGACCCTTTTTAGAGACCATGTGACAAATTCAGGGAATTAAAGAGTCTCAGAGTACAGGGATTACGTTCAACCCCAATACACGATATTCTCCTGGAACCAAAGTGTGGTGTTTGATTACAATGCTCTCGTTAGAGAATCCCTCACATAGGAAAAAGAGGAGATGCTGATTTTAACAAATTCCAACAGTATTACAGTATTAACAGTACTTACTTTTATTTTTTTAAGATTTTGTTTATTTGACAGAGACAGAGAAAGAGGGAACACAAGCAGGGGGAGTGGGAGAGGGAGAAGTAGGCTTCCTGCTGAGCAGGGAGCCCGATGCGGGGCTCGATCCCAGGATCCTGGGATCATGACCCGAGCCCAAGGCAGACGCTTAACGACTGAGCCACTAGGCGCCCTGGTACAGGGCTTTTTTGAAGGTATTATTTCTGAAGCTGTGGGGGGCCTTTCGTGTTGCACTTGGAGTTGGCAGATGAGGTCAAATGTGTGAAAAGGTCAAGCTTTTTTTTTTTTTTTTTAAAGATTTTATTGATTTATTTGAGAGAGAGAGTGAGAGAGAGAGCACAAGAGTGGGGAGCGGGAGAGGGAGAAGCAGACTCCCTGCCGAGCAGGGAGCCCGATGCAGGACTCGATCCCGGGACTCCAGGATCATGACCTGAGCCGAAGGCAGTCGCTTAACCAACTGAGCCACCCAGGCGCCCAAGCTTTACTTATTTTAAAAGATATTATTTTAAAATATTTTATTTATTTATTTGAAAGAGAGAGAGAGAGTGAGAGGGAGAAGCAGACTCCCTGCCAAGCAGTTATTAATTTGTCAGAGTGAGCACACACAAGCAAGGGGAGCAGCTGAGGGAGAAGCAGGCTCCCCACTGAGCGGGGAGCCCAATGCGGGGCTCGATCCCAGGACCCTGGGATCATGACCTGAGCTGAAGGCAGACGCTTAACTGACTGAGCCACCTAGGTGTCCCAAGTTATTCCTTTATTACATGGCCTTTATTAATCTGGACACATTTCAGGGGTATATTCTTACCTCCCTCTGAAGGTGAATGAGTGGAGCAAGCCCCAGTGGATGGGATACTCCTGCCCTGATAATGTGTATTTAGTGAACCAGAGTCATTTTAATGGAGCTGCCTAATTTGGGGGGAATGAATGGGGTATGAAGCAAAGCTGCCGCCCCCCACCCGTCCACCACCTGTCTGTCATGTGAGGCTCACTTTTGCCACAAGAGGGAGCCACATGTCCACTTAGGGAGTGTCCCTTCAGGGACAACCTTCGTTTGGAGTTTTTTTTGGTTGTTTATTTTGTTTATCCGAATTTGAACTCAAAAACTAACATAAAAATGCTGGACTTAATTCAGTTTGGTGTGGTTAAGCTCAGCGAGCGTGATTTATCAAACCTTACAACAAGATTTAACTCTTGAACTCAACACCCGTAGATGGTGCTTTAAAACAAAAAGATAAATGTGTTGGAAACATTAATTTGATGGGTTTATTTTTATTTTTTATTTTGGACAGTGACTTTCAGTATGAAAACACATTTTCTTTTCATTTTCTTTTTTTTTAAGTAGGCTTCACGCCCAGTATGGAGCTTCACAGGGGCTTGAACTCACAAACCTGAGATCAAGACCTGAGCTGAGATCAAGAGTCAGACGCTTAACTGACTGAACCACCCAGGCGCCTCTGAAACCACATTTTCGCACAGTATTGAGAAGAGCAGTGGTTTTGTTCTGAGGGAGCTTGTCAGAGAATTCGCTTCTACCCAGGGATGCACACAGCCTCCCGGGCAGCTGAGCCCCAATGGGTCCCTTCAGATTGGTCGGGTCGTGGGTCCGTGGTGACTCAGCTTGGGCCACAGTGGGCTCGTCCTGAGCCTGACCCATGTGTGAGAGCCTCTTGGAGACCCTGACAGGGAAATTTGCCACAGGAATCAGTCAAGTTTTCACTGGAGAAATCACAACTTTAGATTTCTTTTTGTGGCTCTTGGTGAAATGCTTTTAAAACGTCGGATCCGTTAAAATATTGGGAAGTACTATTGTTCTGTATACTGCTCTTCCAGTGCCTTTTTGTAAAAGATCTGTCAGGGACTTTTCCTAAATGATAAATTGGGATAACAGAGCACATATAAATAGCAGATAAGCTATTTAATTTCTTGGAAATGTTCTGAGTACCACTTAGGACTTACTAAAATAAAGCAGTTTATTTGAATAAACTCCAGGCTTCCTTTGTTAGATGTTTCCGTTTTACTCTCTTGGGGAAGAATTGCTAGGATGTCGCTCCCTTTCTCCTGCTTGATTCAGAATGTAGTTATTCAGAGCTGCTTACATACGTTTTGCAAGGTCACCAAACCTGGCATGGTTTTTTAAAATAAAACTCATCTTCATGTTACGGAGCTCCTATTTTTATGCACATGGTTCGCCAGATTGGCTGTTGTTGTAAGATGCTTCAGAATGAGGATGTTTTATTAAAAAAACTAACCATCATGTCCTAACTCCAAAGACCTTTTCAGCGGCCATCAGGCAGTTGGCCATTCCGATAGCTAACAGCCATTCATTGAGTCCCCACCCCTGCCTAGGGGCGAGGCAGTGACTACTAGTTGAATGCTCTCTGAAATCCTCAGAACTATCCTGAAACACAGTGGTTCTCATTTCAGGACTGAAGAAGACACGAAGGCGAGAGAGCGTAGCTGCTAACTGGCAGAATTACGATTTAAACAGTTTGCTGGGCAGGTTTTTTTTTTTTTTTTTTTTTTCCTGGTCCCGCCCCTTAAAGATAGTCATTCAACATCCAGGAAATATTCACTGGGCGTCTACTGTGTAAGGCATCCTCTTAGGTGTTGGAGACGCAGCGGAAAGTAAAACCAAGCCCCAGGGGCGCCTGGCTGGCTCAGTCAGTAGAGCACGGGACTCTTTTTTTTTTTTTTCTTTTTTTTAAGATTTTATTTTTATTTATTCATTAGAGAGAGAGAGAGAGGCAGAGGGAGAAGCAGGCTCCCAAGGAGCAGGGAGCCCGATGCGGGACTCGATCCCAGGACCCTGAGACCACGACCTGAGCCGAAGGCAGACGCTTAACGACTGAGCCACCCAGGCGCCTGAGCACAGGACTCTTGATCTCGGAGTCGTGAGTTCAAACCCCACGTTGGGCATAGAGATTACTTAAAAAAAATACGACCAAGCCTGCTGTCCTCTAAGAGCCGAGCAGTTCATACTGGTTCCTCATTCAGTAATGAGCGAAAGAAGCAAGGTACAAGCAGGTGTGAATGGGGAAGTGGAAGGTCTTTGCTGTTAAAAAATACCGATATTTGCTATTTGACTTTCTGATTGTGAAAATGAGAAAGGTCCCATCAAAGAACCCGGGTTTTGTCTAGAGAGGATGACACTGCTAACTGGTATTGGCGAGATCTCCAAGGATGAAAGCCAGGTCCCCCCCACTTTGTCTTGAATCTTTCCTAACCGCAGGCTGTATCACGGCCATGTCAGCCTCAGACTTTCTTTTCTTTTTTTTTTTAAGATTATGCACGTATGTATGTATGTATTTGACAGAATGAGAGAGCAGTCTCCTGAGATGAGGAATGAGAGAGGCAGAGGGAGAAGCAGGCTCCCTGCCCAGCAGGGAGCCCAACGCGGGGCTCGGTCCCAGGACCCCGGGATCATGACCTGAGCCGAAGGCAGACACTTAACCAACCGAGCCACCCAGGCGCCCCAGCCTCAGACTTTTTTTAAGATTAAAAAACAAAAAACAAAAAACAACTTGAATGAATCTAAAGTTGTGAAAATTATACTGGTGCTACCCAATACAGCAGCTCCTACCGCATGTGACTACTTAAATTTTAATTAAAATAAATTGAAGAAAAATCCAGTTCCTCACTCATACCAGCCACCTTTCCAGTGCTTTGTACTTACCTGCAGCTAACAGCCATGGCAGTGAAAATGCAGAGAAAGAACATTTCTCTCATGGAAAGTTCTACCGGACAGAAGGTATGTCACAGACATACTTGTGACCATTTTGCTTCTTCGGGATACGAAGATCTTTGACATATTAGAGTGTGTGACTTTAGCTTTAACCACCCCTGGCCCCCCCTCCCATCAAACTAAGACAAAAACACTATTCTCTTGAAGTGGGGGGGAAAGGGTATCACAAGTTTGCACATGATTTTCTGAGAGCTTTGCTTGACAAGAAGGGATTGTCTTAGTCTCTGACTTTGTATCGTGTATTTATGAGTGTATTAGGGTTCTGGAAAGAAAAGGAAGCAATAGCGTACAGAAGGCATAAAAGAGATTGATGATGGGCGTGGGCTTCTGCCATTTTGGAGGCTGACACGGGCCATGATACGCTCTTTGCAAGCTGCAGAAGCAGAAGAGCAGGTGACAGGACACCCCAAGACCAGAAGCAGGAGCTCCGGCGACTGAGGACAAGAGAAGATGCATGTCCCAGCTCAAGAAGAGGGAATCTGCCCTTCCTCTGCCTTTTTGTTTTATTCAGGCCCACGGCTGCCTGCCCACATTGGTTTGGGCAGATCTTTATGAGTCTACCGATTCAAATGCTAATCTCTCAGAAACACCCTCACCGGACACACCAGAAATAATGTCCTATCAGTTCTCTGGGCATCCTTAGCCCGGCCAAGTTGACACGTAAAATTTAACTATCACGGGGAAGCCCTTCACGACCCCGAGATCAAGAGTCGCATGCTCTACTGATTGAGCCGGCCAGGCGTCCTTCTCTCTCTCTGGAAGGAAGATGTGAAAGTTTAGCACAGTGCCAGGTACATGCAAGGTCTGGGACACAGAGTGGCATCCTCTCTTCATCTTTATAGGATTCTGTAGATTTAAAAATATATTTTATTTATTTATTTATTTTTAAGATTTTTTTTTAAATTTATTTATCAGAGGGCGCCTGGGTGGCTCAGTTGGTTAAGCGACTGCCTTCGGCTCAGGTCATGATCCTGGAGTCTCGGGATCGAGTCCCGCATCGGGCTCCCTGCTCAGCGAGGAGCCTGCTTC
>NC_058407.1:171774698-171811192 GCF_002201575.2 Neomonachus schauinslandi | reverse complement strand
GAGAGAGCATGAGGGGGGGAGGGTCAGAGGGAGAAGCAGACTCCCTGCTGAGCAGGGAGCCCGACGCGGGACTCGATCCCGGGACTCCAGGATCATGACCTGAGCCGAAGGCAGTTGCTTAACCAACTGAGCCACCCAGGCGCCCCAGATTTAAAAATATATTTTAAAATGTAGAGCCGTTGGGCCCTCTCAGTTAAACTCTAAGCATTTTGTGGCCCAGTGGCAACAAGTTTTAAAGTCTCTTTCAACCCTGCACCTTTTGAAAACTGTGAGCTTCCATGAGACTTGTCACCCCAGCCGGTGATGTTAGGGAAGGAGGGTGCACCGTGGTGTAGTACACTCCAAAGGAAAAACACACACAGGTTGAAAGCCTGACCTTGGCTCTGGTCACGGGAGTTGATGATTCATGAGAACATCCTGTATGGCCCCCCCTTCTAGAGCCACTTGGGGACTCAAACCGTGAGAGAGGACAGCGTGAGGAATCCAGGCAGGTCTTGGAGGCTGTTGTCCCCCTAGACCTGAGGGTTTTACCAAGGAATCTTTGAGCTCCTTCCAGTTTCCAGCTTGGTCTCCCCCTTGTCGCCTCCAAAAATAGAATTTGGAACTTATTCCCCATGTGACCTAATGCGTGTCACACTCGTGGGCAGGAAGTGAATGCTTTCCTGCCAGGCCCGAGCCGTCCCCAGGAGATGGTCTGGGAAGGAATGCCTTCTCTGTCCTACTTCACGACAGAATGTCAGCACGCTTATTGTAAGGCTACTTTCTTCAGTCCGAAAACACGGCATGCTCTTCAAAACGGCAGCAAAAGAGGTCAGATTGGCTAGATTCGGATGATCCTGGGTGTTGACGCTTCCTAAAGTATGGTCAGCTATTAGTAATCATGCCCTCCATCCCCTTGACCCCTGTTCTGGGCTCTGTGCGGCTCATAAAAATGGTGAGGTCGGCTCATTAGGGAAACACATCCTCTAGATGATTAGAGCAGACAACAGAATTTGGCTCGTTGACCCAACGTACGGCTGACTGAAGCAGGCAGGCCATGGCTCGAAATGTTTGGCAATAGTAATTTGGGGTTTCCGGGATTTGCAGTAAGAATCGGACGTCCTCATTTCATCGTGACTGTGTGCCAGGGTGTAAGGATACACAGTGAGCAGGACCCGAGATAGTCTGGAACATCCATGGGTTGGGGAGGAAAGTGACACCCAAGCCCGTCATTAACTGCCTTTGCGTGTTGAGATCTCTCACAATGTCAGGTACTTAGTGTCCCTGAACTGTACACTTACAGATGCTTAATTTTATGTGAGGTATATTTTACTACCAAAACAAACCAAACAAAACTTAAAAAAAAAAAAAAAACTTTTGAGGAGAAATGACCAAGGCTGTGGAGTCTTTTTTTTTTTTTAAATATTTTATTTATTTGACAGAGAGAGACACAGCGAGAGAGGGAACACAAGCAGGGGGAGTGGGAGAGGGAGAAGCAGGCTTCCCGTGGAGCCGAGAGCCCGACGCGGGGCTCGATCCCAGGACCCTGGGACCATGACGGGCTCCCCCTCTGGCTCTGGCTCTCTTGTTCCTGAGGGAGTAGTGAGGACACTGCCTAGCTACAGATCTTAACCCTCCGTATGGACTGAACTGTGCGCCACCCACCCCCATTCATAGGTTGAAGCCCGAACCTCCAATGTGAAGGTATTAGGAGATAGGGCCTTTAGGAGGTAGTTATTTTTAGATGAGGTCATGAGGGTGGGACCCCCACGATGGGATTACTGACCTTTCTTTCTTTCAATTCAATTAGTTAACATATAATGTATTATTGGTTTCAGCGGTAGAGGTCAGTGATTCATCAGTCTTATATAATACCCAGTGCTCATTACATCACATGCCCTCCTTAATGCCTGTCACTTAGTTACCCCAACCCCCCACCCCACCCCCTCCAGCAACCCTCAGTTTGTTTCCTATGATTAAGAATCTTACGGTTTGTCTCCCTCTCTGATTTCGTCTTGTTCTATTTTTCCTTCCCTTACCCTATGCTCCTCTGTTTTGTCTCTTAAATTCCACATATGAGTGAGCTCCTAGGATAATTGTCTTCCTCTGACTTATTTCACTTAGCATAATACCATCTAGTTCCATCCACATTGTTGCAAATGGCAAGGTTTCATTTTTTTTGATGGCTGAGTAGTATTCCACTGTGTGTGTATCTTCTTTATCCATTCATCTGTTGATGGACATCTGGGCTCTTTCCATAGTTTGGCTATTGTGGACATTGCTGCTATAAACATTGGGGTGTGGGTGCCCCTTTGGATCACTACATTTGTATCTTCAGGGTAAATCCCTAGTAGTGCAATTCTTGGGTTGTAGGGTAGCTCTATTTTCAACTTTTTGAGGAACCTCCATACTGTTTTCCAGAGTGACTGCTCCAGCTTGCATTCCCACCAACAGTATAGGAGGGTTCCCCTTTCTCTGCATCCTCGCCAACATCTGTTGTTTCTTGACTTGTTAATTTTAGCCATTCTGACCGGTGTGAGGTGGTATCTCGTTGTGGTTTTCTTCCCTGATGCCGAGTGATGTGGAGCATTTTTTCATGTGTCTGTTGGCCATTTGGATGTCTTCTTTGGAGAAATGTCTGTTCATGTCTTCTGCCCATTTCTTGATTGGATTATTTGTCTTTTGGGTATTGAGTTTGATAAGTTCTTTATAGATATTTGGGCACTAGCCCTTTATCTGATAAGACATTTGCAAATATCTTCTCCCATTCTGTTGGTTGTCTTTTGGTCTTGTGGACTGTGTTTTTTTTGCTGTGCAAAGCTTTTTATCCTGATGAAGTTCCAATAGTTCATTTTTGCCCTTGCTTCCCTTGCCTTTGGCGATGTTTCTAGGAAGAAGTAGCTGCGGCTGAGGTCGAAGAGGCTGCCTGTGTTCTCCTCGAGGATTTTGATGGATTCCTGTCTCTCATGTAGATCTTTCATACAAAAATATGAAATATGTCTTTCACACACAAAAATATGTGTGTGGTGTAAGGAAATGGTCCAGTTTCATTCTTCTGCATGTGGCTGTCCAATTTTCCCAACACCATTTGTTGAAGAGACTATCTTTTTTCCATTGGACATTCTTTCCTGCTTTGCTGAAGATGAGTTGACCATAGAGTTGAGGGTCCATTTCTGGGCTTTCTATTCTGTTCCATTGATCTATGGGTCTGTTTTTGTGCCAGTACCATACTGTCTTGATGATGACAGCTTTGTAATAGAGCTGGAAGTCCGGAATTGTGATGCCGCCAGCTTTGGTTTTCTTTTTCAACATCCATTTGGCTATTCGGGGTCTTTTCTGGTTCCATACAAATTTTAGGACTATTTGTTCCAGCTCTGTGAAAAAAGTTGATGGTATTTTGATAGGGATTGCATTGAATGTGTAGATTGCTCTAGGTAGCATAGACATTTTAACAATATTTGTTCTTCCAATCCATGAGCGTGGAATGTTTTTCCATTTCTTTGTGTCTTCCTCAATTTCTTTCATGAGTGTTCTATAGTTTTCTGAGTACAGATCCTTTGTCTCTTTGGTTAGGTTTATTCCTAGGTATTTTATGGTTTTTGGTGTAATTGTAAATGGGATCAAGTCCTTAATTTCTCTTTCTTCAGTCTCATTTTAGTGTATAGAAATGCAACTGATTTCTGTGCATTGATTTTATATCCTGGCACTTTGCTGAATTCCTGTATGAGTTCTAGCAATTTGGGGGTGGAGTCTTTTGGGTTTTCCACATAGAGTATCATGTCATCTGTGAAGAGTAAGAGTTTAACTTCTTTGCCAATTTGGATGCCCTTTATTTCTTTTTGTTGTCAACAAGGCATCTTTCTTGATTAAAACTCTTCACAGTGTAGGGATAGAAGGACCATACCTCAATATTATAGAAGCCATCTACGAGAAGCTCACAGCGAATATCATGCTCAATGGGGAAAAACTGAGAACTTTCCCCCTAAGGTCAGGAACATGTCAGTGATGTCCACTCTCACCACTGTTGTGCAACATAGTACTAGAAGTCCTAGCCTCATCAATCAGACAAGAAAAATGGATTAGTGTCTTTATAAGAAGAGGAAGAGACCAGAGTGCACTCTATTTCTCTGCCATGTGAGGACACAGCAAGTAGGTGGCCATCTACAAGCCAGCAAGAAGGCCCTCACCAAGAACAAACCTCCTGGCACCTCGATCTTGTATTTGGAGCCTCCAGAACAGTAAGAAAGGAATGTCTGTTGTTCAAGCCCCCGGTCTGTAGTGTTTTGTTATAACAGCCCAGGATGACGAAGACACCCTCAGAGTGCAATGCGTGTTTCACTTGTAGGGATGTCTGCAGACCTGGGATGTCCTGACCCTCTGCTTCTCAGAGGGAAGGGTGCCTGAAGCACTGGTTGGTACACTTCTTAGAGAGTATGCCCCCCAAAATGCCAAGATAATCACCTCCTACCTTGCTGCTACGGAAGCCCATGGGGAGATCACAGAGAAACATACAGACATGACTACCTTTTCTCTATTATGGACTTTACAATGTTGTCTTGGCCCTCAAGCTTAGAGAAGGGAAGGAAACTAACTTGGCCTGGTGTCCATATATGGATGTCACTCTCTTTTTGGGGTAATAAAAATGTTCTAAATTTGATTGTGGCGATGGTTGCACGACTCTATACAAAAGCCATTGAATTGTACACTCTAATTTTTATTTATTTTTTAGTAATCTCTATGCCCAACGTGGGGCTTGAACTCACAACCCCGAGATCAAGAGTCACATGCTCTTCCAACTGAGCCAGCCAGGTGCCCTGAATTGTATACTTTAAATGGATGGATTGTATGGTGTATAAGTTGTATCTCAATAAAGCAGTTTAAGTGAAACCAGTAATTCTGTGCTAGAGCCAGTTAAAGGGGAGGAATGAAGAGAGTAATGGGATGGAAGCTAGGGAAGCCTAAGTTACAGACAGACATGCCACACTCAGTGGTTCTTAGCGTGGGGTGGGGGGGTAGCTGGACTGACCCATAGGGGGCATTTGGAAATGTGGGTGTTGGTTGGTTGATTCCGTGACTTGAGAAGTGCCCTTGGCATTGAGGGGGTGAGAGCCAGAGAAGCTAAACATCCTGCAATGCCTACATCAGTCCTGCACACTAAGAATTATCCCAACTACTAGCACCCCATTTCCTACCCCCTCGCTCCAACCAAAAAACTTTCCTCGGGGGAGATTTCTTGACATTAGCATTTATGTATTTTAGTACTTTTCTACACAAGGCTTTGAAAAGCTCTGTTGCATTTTTGCAACCATAGGAATAAATTCATATCAGCTTCCATGCCCTCAGCTTTATGAGGTATAACTGACAAAATTGTAAGATATATATATATATATTTTTTTAAGATTTTATTTATTTATTTGACAGAGACATAGCGAGAGAGGGAACACAAGCACGGGGAGTGGGAGAGGGAGAAGCAGACCTCCCGCTGAGCAGGGAGCCCGATGCAGGGCTCCATCCCAGGACCCCGGGATCATAACATGAGCCGAAGGCAGATGCTTAATGAATGAGCCACCCTGGTGTCCCAAAATTGTAAGATATTTAAAGTATAGGGGCGCCTGGGTGGCTCAGTCAGTTAAGCATCTGCCTTTGGCTCAGGTCATGATCCTAGGGTCCTGGGATTGGCCCCCGCATCGGGCTCCCTGCTCAGTGGGGAGTCTGCTTCTCCCTCTCCCCCCTGCTCATGCGCTCTCTCTAGCTATCTCTCTCTCAAATGAATAAATACAATCTTTAAAAAAATATACATCATGATAATTTGATATATATGTGTATGTATATATGTATGTGTGTGTGTGTGTGTGTGTGTATATACACGTATATGTATATAATGAAAGCATTTCCTCCCATCTAGTTCATTAGGACATCCATTACCATATATAGTTGATAGCACTGTGTTGTATAATTGAAATTCGCTAAGAAAGTAGAACATCTACTTTCATGTCCACATTAGATTCCCAGACCTTATTTATCTTATAGCTGAAAGCTTGTACCCTTTTACTAACATCTCACTATTCCCGCCCCCACCCCCAACCCAGCCTCTGCCAACCGCTTTTCTACTTTTCTGTTTCTATGAGTTTGACTTTTTTTTTTTTAGATTCCACATATAAGTGATGCCACACAATATTTGTCTTTCTCTGTCTGGCTTATTTCACTAGCATAATGCCTTCAAGCTCCATCCATGTTGTCACAAATGACAGGATTTCCCTCTTTCTCATGGCTGAAGAATCCTCCATTGTATGTATGTATATGTACCTCTCATCTTCTTTATCCTTGCATCTGCTGATGGACCTTAAGGTTGCTTTCACATCTTGGCAATTGTGAATAATGCAGCAATGAGCACAGGAGTGTAGCTATCTCTTCAATATCCTGTTTTCATTTCCTTTGGATGTATACCCAGCAGTGGGAGTGCCGATCATATGGTGATTCTATTTTAGTCTTTTGAGGAATTTCCATACTGTTTTTCTTAGTGGCTGCACCAATTTATATTCCCACAAATGGAGCAGGAAGGTTCCCTTTTACCCGCTTCCTTGCTAAGGCTTGTTGTTGATATCTCTTGTCTTTTGGATGACAGCCATCCAAATGTGAGGTGAGATCTCATTGTGGTTTTGCTTTGCATTTTTTTTTAACTTTATTTTATTTTTGTCACCTCTACACCCCACGTGGGGCTCGAACTCATGACCTCGAGATCGAGGGTCGCATGCTCTTACGCCTGAGCCAGCCAAGGTGTCCCTGGTTTGCATTTCCCTGATCATGAGTGATGTTGAGCACCTTTTCATGGACCTGTGGGCCACCTGTCTGTCTGTCTCCTTTGGAAAAATGTCTCTGCAGTTTCTTCTGCCCAGTTTTAAATTGGATTTGTTTGTTTGCCTTTGGAGTTGTGTGAGTTCTTTGTAGCTTTTGGATATTAACCACCTCTTATCAGAGGGATGGCTTGCAATTATTTTTTTTCCCCATTCCATAGGTGGGCTTTCATTTTGCTGGTTGTTTCCTTTGCTGTGCAGAACATTTTTAGCGTGATGTAGTCTATTTTTGCTTTCGTTGCCTTAGTTTTTGGTGTCCTGCATCCGCTTTTGATTCTTGTACTGGATCAAACTAAGCCAAGAGCTGGTCTGTCCTTAAGCCCAGAGGTCCTCACTTCTGCGGGATCCGTTGGCTCTGGTTTCTTCCTTGGGGTCTCACCCAGGTTTTGTTATTTGTTTAGAGGTTATTTTTAGCCAGCCGGACCAGTTTTGAGGTAAATCTTTTGGGTACTTGCATGGCATTATTTTTTTTAACTGATCATGACTATTTTAAACTGAGTGAATATAGGTTCTAGGGCAGAAACATTTCCTTTTTAAGGCGCTGTTTCTCTGGCAGTTAGAAAAACTAATCCAAAAGATTAGCAAAAATAGCCTCTCATTAAATAGCTTGAATCTGGGGAAATGCAGGCATTTCTTCTGTTCAGTGAACCTCTCTAGGGTGAGAGCAAGAAAGAAGAGAAGCCGAGGATTGCTGCAGACATCTGTGGATAGTGAAGTCCTTACCAGAACCGAGATTTCTTTTGTTTCAAACCAGGAAGCTTACCTTCCTCAGTGATAAACAGTATATACCTGACCCAAAAATACATTGCCAAAAATTTAAGTCAAAGCAGTAGTCTGCTGGGGAGAAAAGCTCTTTCCTTTCTATCTGGGGGCAGTCATCAGCGCAAAGGTAAGCCAAGATGGGTGCTTACAGGTACGTCCAGGAGCTATGGAGGAAGAAGCAATCGATATTATGCACTTTCTTCTTGGGGTACAGTGCTGGCAGGACCACCAGATCTCTGCCCTCCACAGGCCGCCCCCCCCCCACGCAACCCGGCCTGATAAAGCGTGCAGACTGTGAGACAAGGGCAAGCAAGGTTATGTCATATACCAGATCCTTGTGTGATGCGGTGGCCGCCCAGTTCCTAAGGGTGCAAGCCTGTCCATCATGGTGCTAACCAGCTCAAGTTTGCCCGAAGCCTACAGTCTGTTCCAGAGGAGCGAGCTGGACGCCACCGTGGGGCTCTGACAGTCTTGAATTCTTACTAGTTTGGTGAAGATTACATGTACAAATTCTTTGAGGTTATCCTCATCGATCCATCCCATAAAGCTATCAGAAGGAATCCTGACACCCAGGGGATCACCAAACCAGTCCACAAGCACAGGGAGATGTGAGGGCTGACATCTGCAGGCCACCAGCACGTGGCCTTGGAAAGCGTCCCAAGTTCCAGCACACCACTGGTGGTTCTCGCGGGAGGGTGGGGTGGTGCGTGGAGAAGAGGCAATCCTCTTCAGCTCACCATGGCCACTAGCATGAGTAATGTTTGTGAGATTCTTACCAAAGTAACGATTTAGGACAGGCATGTCTGCTTAAATGTGTTCTTTAATTTGTCTGTTAAAATGAATTGTCTGGATGTGCCTGGGGGGCTCAGTGGTTTAAGCGTCCTCCTTTGGAGCAGGGAGCCTGATGCGGGGTTCAATCCCAGGACCCTGGGATCATGACCTGAGCTGAAGGCAGATGCTTAACGACTGAGCCACCCAGGCGCCCCGTAACTGCTGTTTCTAAAAGAATAGTTAAAAGAATGCCACCATTTTTAGGAGAATTGAATAACCTGTTGCAAGAGGGTTGCATGAATGAAAATAAATCCTCTTTAGCCTGAGCAGAAAGAAAAAAAGAAAGGAAGGAAGGAAGGAAGAGAGAGGGAAGGAGGGAGGGTGGGTGCTAACTTCCTTTGGGTCACCCCTGGGCATCCCTGGTTTATCTCAGTGGGTTTAATTGGTTTCTGCATGTTTGGGAATCAGTAGGTCCTGAAGCTCTCTCCACAGGTGTGGGGGTACAAGTCTCAGCCCCCACAGGCCCAGAAGCAGGCTTTGCCTTCCAAGGTTGTAGGTAAACAGAATATTTCCATTTGGGAAGTGTTTGAAGTTGCTTTTTAACTTAAAACAGCCTTGAAAAAAAATTATGCTGAGTGAAATAAGCCAGACACAAAAGGACCAATATTGTATGATTCTACTTCAGTAAGGGACCTAGAGTAGTCAAGTCCTAGAGACAAAAAGTAGAAGGTGGGCGCAAGGGGCTGGGGGAAGGGATGGGGGTCAGTGTTTAATGGGGACAGAGTTGCAGTTTGAGAAGATGAGAAAGTTCTGGAGATGGGGGTTGGTGATGGTTGCACACCAGTGTGAATGTACTTAATGCCCCTTAACTGGACACTTAAAACTGGTTAAAATGATAAATTTTATGTTTTGGATATTTTGCCACACACACACACACAAACACATACACAAACACATACATACCATTAGCCGGTAGCAAGCTCCCTGGGCAGGGGGCTCAGTAGGAAGATTTGGGAGTCCATCAGACATTCAGACCAGGATTTGAACCCCACCTCCACCACAGACTGCTGTTGTGTGACCTCGGTGAGGCATGTAACCTTTGACCTTCAGCTACCTTCTTCTTTTTTTTTTTTAAGATTTTATTTATTTATTTTAGAGACAGAGAGAGGGAGAGAGCGTGCTCGAGTGGGGAGAGGGGCTGAGGGAGAGGGAGAGAATCCCAAGCAGACTCTGTGCTGAGTGTGGAGCCCGATGTGGGGTTCAGATCTCATGACCCTGAGATCATGACCTGAGCCAAAACCAAGAGTTGGACGCTCAACCAGTTGAGCCATCCAGGCGCCCCTGCCTTCTTTATAAAAGGTGTTAATGACGACGTTGTTAGGGGTATTATGAGGATCTTGTGTACTAAAGCATGCAAAGGACTTTGTCCTGTGCTTGCACATGGTAGACCCCCAGCAAATGGTGGATACAACTGGAAGTAGAATCATTGTCTACTTGAAAGCTTAAATTTATTTATTTATTTATTTATTTGACAGAGAGAGACACAGCAAGAGAGGGAACACAAGCAGGGGGAGTGGGAGAGGGAGAAGCAGGCTTCCCCGCAGAGCAGGGAGCCCGATGTGGGGCTGATCCCAGGACCCTGGGATCATGACCTGAGCCGAAGGCAGACGCTTAACCGACTGAGCCACCCAGGTGCCCCAAGCTTAAATTCATTTAAATACTACTTAATTATAGTTTAAAAGAATAGCTAGGTCTAATAATGTTAAGATTACTTTTTTTTTTTAACTTTCTAGCTGGCAGTATGGTTAAAATTAAGGCTAAAAACTAGGGCACCTGGCTGGCTCAGTCAGTGGAGCATACAACTCTTGATCTCCAGGTCTTGAGTTCAAGCCCCATGTTGGGCGTAGAGCTTAGTTAAAAAAACAACAACACCTAATTTGTGGCCTCATAGTTGCCAATTCCAAGTGCAGATGTGTCCTAAATACTGTACATGTACAATGAGGGCACCGGGAAGGTTTGTTTTATGGCTGAAGTTCAGATCTGGTTATTGGCATGATCATCAGTATTGGTGGTTAAAGAGAAAATTCCACGAGGGGAAGTATGTGCAATAAGTACGTTCTGTATAGAAAGACTTAAAAGGTGAAAATAAAAAGCTTATGTAGCTGGTCAACTAACGACATCCAAGTCCCTGCTGGTCTAAGTATGTGGGTTCTCACATTAGGCTGCCTGTGTGGGGGGCCCAGCCCCATCCCTTCCAAGCCATGGCCAACTGCGGTGTTGAAGATCAGGGACAACTCACAGATGGGCTTAAAGAAGGTTTACTGAATTTATTTGGACAGTAACTTTGAGGTATGCTGGGAGACCTGAAAACTACTTAACATGGCACTTGTGTTCCTTTTTTTGTTTTTTTAAGATCTTTTATTTATTCATTTGAGAGAGAGAGAGAGCACAAGCGGGGGGAGGGGGCAGAGGGGAGAGGGAGAAGCAGACTCCCCGCTGAGCAAGGAGCCCAAACTGGGGCTCCATCCCAGGACCCCGAGATCATAACCCAGGCGCCCCTTTGGCCAAGTTATTAAGTATCCATGCTTTCTGCTTGCTAGAGTTTGGGTCCCTCCATTTTCCTGATTTGACCAGCTACCTTAGCAAACAGAACTCAACTCTTAATAAACTGTCAGTTCAATCAATCTGTTACTATTTCCATTTTGCCTTTCAAATAAAACAAGAAGTTGGAAGACATTAATTTAAACTGAGCTTTAGGGCGCCTGGGTGGTTCAGTTGGTTAAGCGACTGCCTTCGGCTCAGGTCATGATCCTGGAGTCCCGGGATCGAGTCCCGCATCAGGCTCCCTGCTCAGCGGGGAGTCTGCTTCTCCCTCTGACCCTTCCCCCATCTCATGTTCTCTCTCTCTCATTCTCTCTCTCAAATTAAAAAAAATAAAAAAATAAACTGAGCTTTAGTGTCTGATGGGATTGTTTAGGGCTAAAGGCATGTGTTTAATTTCGGTTTGGGAAGATCGAGACATAAGCATATGCCTTCCTTAACAAATTTTTTTTCCTCCTGCCCACAAAGCATCTTTTCAACTGATCATGATACTCAGATTAATTTGCTTACCAAATTATATTTCCATACATTGTTAGTTAAAATTTTTTATTGAGGTGAAATTTACATAACACGAATTAACTATTTTAAAGTAAACAATTCAGGTGTAATTTAGAACATCCACAATGTTGTACAAACACCACCTCTATTTCCAAAACATTTTCATCGCCCCAAAAGGAAACTTATACCCATTAAGCAGTTGCTCTCCATTCCCCATGGGGTCACTTATTCTGGATATTTCATATACACGGAATCATGGGATATGTGACTTTTGTGATTGGCTTCTTTCATTTATCATGTTTTCAAGGTTCATCTACATTGTAATATGTATCAGTACTCCATTCTTTTTTATTACTGAATAATATTCCTCAGACATATTAGTGGACATACCACAATTTGTTTACCCATTCAGTAAGTTGATATACATTCGGGTTCTTTCCAGCCAGCCTGATGGGCCCAACTGACTCTCGGGGCCGCTATGATGGTAGATACCAGCCAGAATCTGTGGTCTTGCAGTGTTGTCTTATTTATGTGGCAGAACAGTCGTCAGACATGATATTCAATGAATGCACATGAATTTCACTGGCGTTCCTCGATCTGGAGTTGGTCAATTAATATCCTTTGGGGACTTTTAATCTCCTAGGATTCATTTTTATATTTGACATTTGGAAAACGTTGTGCTCTTTTTTAACATCAGAGAATAAGGTCATTGTTACTCAGTCAACTCCCTAGTATTTTATTCTTAGCCATGCGGAATATTTGTTTTTTTTGGATCTTTCTCTGATTTCAGTTGCATAAACTGTGTATACCACTGGTTCTCAAGCTAGACTGGTCATAAGAGTCACTGGAAATACGTAACAGCCATGCAGATGGCCAAGATAGCCCAATTTAGAAAGCCTGGGTAGAATCTGCATCTTTTCATGCACCAAGGTGGTTTGTAGATAAAACTTCGTGAAACAGTTGTATATACAAATGTCTTGAGTTAGTAACAATCTTTCAGATTGGATGATGGAAATTTTTTTGACATACCAAGTTGAAAGATATGTTTAAAATAATTCATTAAAGTCCCAAAGAACCCATCACCACAAAATATATGTTAAATGAAAATGGAAGAAATACTTAAAAAAAATTTTTTTTTTAAAGATTTTATTTATTTATTTGACAGAGACAGAGATAGCGAGAGCAGGAACACAAGCAGGGGGAGAGGGAGAGGGAGAAGCAGGCTTCCCGCGGAGCAGGGAGCCTGATGCGGGGCTTGATCCCAGGACTTTGTGATCACGACCTGAGCTGAAGGCAGGCACTTAACGACTGAGCCACCCAGGAGCCCCATATTTTAAAATTTTTGATGAAAGTAAGTTTTGTGAAGACAGACTTTATATCTGCCCCCATGTGATTTTTTTTGAACTGAAAAAAATAAGTATAGATTATAACAGGAAGTTATAAAAAAATGGGGAGGTCCCCTATGCCCTTCATCCAGTTGAGCCCAAGGGAAACATCTTGCATAGTTATGAGACCATATATATTATTATATATAACATATATTACATATGTACCTATAATATATGACATATATATTACATGTATGTATAATATATTACAATAACCAAGGAATTGACATTGATATAATCTACAGAGCTGATTCAGATTTCACCAGTTTAACTCATTTGTGTGTCTGTGTGCATGCACATGTGTGTAGTTCAATGCAACTTTATCACGTATGTAGATTCATGTACATACCATCACAATTAAGACATAGAATTGTTTCATCACTGCAAGGGTCCCTCGTGTTGTCTTTTTCTTTTCTTTTTTTTAAGATTTTTATTATTTCAGAGAGGGTGAGGGAGAGAGAGAGCACAAGTAGAGTGAAGGGCAGAAGGAGAAGCAGAGTCCCCGCTGAGCAGGGAGCCCGATGCGGGGCTCGATCCCGGGACCCAGAGATCATGACCTGAGCAGAAGGCAGACGCTTAACCAACCGAACCACCCAGGCGCCCCTCTTAAAAATAAAATGTTTTTAAAAATTGTTAAAAAACATCTTTTTGTGTACTTATTTGCTCTCTGTATATCTTTTTTGGGGAAATATCTGTGCATGCCTTTTGTCCATTTTTAAATTAGATTTTTTGTTTGTTTTTAAAGATTCATTTATTTTTTATTCTAGAGAGAGAGAGAGCAGGGGAGGGGCTGAGGGAGAGGGAGAGAGAAGCCTCAAGCAGACTCCCCACTGAGCCTGGAGTCCGACTTGGGGCTCGATCCCAGGACCAGGAGATCATGACCAGAGTTGAAATCAAGACTCAGAGACTTTACTGACTGAGCCACCCAGGTGCCCCCCCCCTTTTTTTTATCATGTAGATTGTTTTTACTGTTGAATTTGGAGAGATATTTGTGTATTATACATATTCCATTAAAAATATCTTTTTTTTTTTTTTAAAGATTATTTATTTGAGAGAGCGAGAATGAGAGAGAGAGTACATGAAGGGGGGAGGGTCAGAGGGAGAAGCAGGCTCCTCGCTGAGCGGGGAGCCCGATGCGGGACTCGATCCCAGGACTCTAGGATCATGACCTGAGCCGAAGGCAGTCGCTTAACCAACTGAGCCACCCAGGCACCCCCCATTAAAAATATCTTTATTGCTTTTTCTGATTACAGAGGTAATACATGCTCATTATTTTAAAATCCCAGCACTTCAGAAATATATAATACAGAATGTGAAAGTTTTCTCTGTCATTCTAGTACAGATCTGACTGTATTAACTGACCATCAGAGGTTTTTTTCTTATGCATACACTATAGACATACTCATATAAATACTTTTTATTTTAACCAAATGGGATGGCATGGGAACTGTTTAAAACTTGTTTTGGTTTCATTTTACAATGTATGGTGGACATCTTTACACATTGACTGGTAGGGACCTGCCTCATGCTTTCAAACATCTGCACAATCATCCAGTTATACATACAAGACTTTAGAACCACAATGATAGCATCCACTTGAAAGGCAGGAAAGTTCCCATGGTATTCTACGTTTCATTTATGTTTGGCGTTTATCATCCTGAAGCATATGGTTTTTCAGAATCTAGAAGCCAAGGCAGCTGTCAATTTTAACTGAGCTCCTGCTTTTGACTGAGAAATTAGTAATGTGGACCAATGGCCTCTTAAGTTTTTATGTACGAAGTCTTCTTAGCCTCTCCCCTAGATTTTTCCTTAGGAGCCTCCCACCCTGGTGTAAATTAAGCTTCGAACAAAAAACAGCTCCAGGCTACAATCAGCCCTGGGAACAGAGCTTTGGGACCTTGGCTTTGCTGTTTTGTGGAAATGGATCTGATGATTTGCACAAAAGTTCCTGCCTCTCCTTATGACCATATTAAAAGTCCAAGTCCCAACAGTGCATTCCGGGCGCTATGTCAACTGCGCTCAGTTCTTCCTCCTCTCCTGTCTCCGGCTCACTGATTGCCGCGCCACTGGCCTCCGCGCCCTTCCAGAAGCGGGCACACGGCAGCCCCAGAGCCTTTGTCCCGGGCTCCTTCTTTGAGAGCTCCTCTCCCACACCCTAGCCCAGCCCACACCGCTCACTCCTTCACCCCTCCCTCTTTGCTCCTAGTCACCTTCTTTAATTAAAAAAAATTTTAAAAAGATTAGGTACTTTATTTAAGTATAGAGTATTTGTCAAGGTAGGTCAATGGTATGATTTCCCAGTTTACACACTTTTCTTTTTTTTTGAAGATTTATTTATCTATTTATTTTAGAAGGAGAAAGAGTGCAGGGGGGAGGGGCGAGGGAGAGGGAGAAAGTGTCTTAAGCAGACTCCATGCTGAGCATGGAGCCCGATGCAGGGTTCCATCTTATGACCCTGAGATCAGACCTGAGCCAAAATCAAGAGTCCGAGGCTTAACCGACTAAACCACCCAGGCACCCCAGTTTACACACATTTCTTTTATCTATCTATCTATCTATCTATCTATCTATCTATCTATCTATCTATCTATCTATCTATCAGAGACAGAGAGAGCAAGCACAAGCAGGGGGAGTGGCAGGCAGAGGGAGAAGCCGGCTTCCCGCTGAGCAGTGAGCCCGATGCGGGACTTGATCCCAGCACCCTGGGATCATGACCTGAGCCGAAGGCAGATGCTTAACCAACTGAGTCACCCAGGCGTCCCTACACACATTTCTAATGGAAAAATTTGGGGAAATGGTTCAGCAATGTAAGGCATAGCTCTTGAATATCTAGAATACTCATCTTCCTTTATTCTGGGTAACAGAAGGATATAAACTTAAAAACATAAAATAACTTGATAAAAAAATAACCTAAAAATATTTTTCTTTGCACAAATTGTCTCCCTTCCCCCTCCTGTAACACCATTTCATCTCTGCAGAGCAGTTAAAAAATCCTCTTATCGGGCGCCTGGGTGGCTCAGTTGGTTAAGCGACTGCCTTCGGCTCAGGTCATGATCCTGGAGTCCCGGGATCGAGTCCCGCATCGGGCTCCCTGCTCGGCAGGGAGTCTGCTTCTCCCTCTGACCCTCCCCCCTCTCATGTGCTCTCTCTCTCTCATTCTCTCTGTCTCAAATAAATAAATAAAATCTTAAAAAAAAAATCCTCTTATCAATGGAGAACAAGAGAAGTATGAATGGGGGCCCTGGCTCCTCCCATTAAATAGTAATCTTGCTCACAAGATTCCTTTTCCCACAGCCTTTGTTGGTTTTGTTCTATACCGTGGTGAAATACCCCTCACATAAAAGTTACCATTTTAGCCATTTTGAAATGGCTAAAACACAGAACCCACACTGGGCAACCATTACCACTATCCATCTCCAGATCTTTCCATCCTATAAACAAAACTGAGACTCTGTCCCCATCAAACATTCACTTCCCCTCCCCCTCCCCCAGCCCCATGCACCCACCACCTCCTTCCTGTCTCTTCCTGTCTCTGGGACTCCAGGGACCTCATAGAGGTGGAATTGCCAAATATTTGTCTTTTTATGACTGGCTTATGTCACTCAGCATCATGTCTTCAAGGTTCATCCATGTTGTAGCAGATGCCAAAATTTCCTTAGCTTGTAAGGATGAATAATATTCTATTATGTGGATGGACCACCTTTTGCTTTATCCGTTCTTCCGTGATGGACACATGGGTTTCTTCCACTTTTTGGGCTCCGGTGAATAATGCCTTACTATCTTTCACATCATGGAAAACTGTGTTCCCTGAAGGCAGGGATGGTTGTCTGCTTTTCTGGGCTCTACCCTGGGACACACAAAAACATCAGATAATCACAGAGACTTCTTGCTAAAGAGAGCCACGGACAGGCATTTCTCCTCTACTCTCTCCCACTGGAAAGAAGTGGCCCACTTGCATTTCACTGTTGTGTTTTCCAAGCTCTTTATATATTCTAGATATGAGTCCTTTGTCAGCAATGGGACTTGCAAATGACTTCTCTGTCAGCGATGTGTCTTTCCATGCTGTTATCAGGGTCTTTTGCAGAGCACATGTTTTAAATTTTAATTAGGTCCAACTTGTCGATTTTCCCTTTTATGGGTATCCGATGATAGGGGTTTTCTTGGTAGTAAAATACACACACACAAAAAATTACCATCCGTGGCATTTGGTACATTCACAATGCTGGGCAACCATTGCTGTGTCTAGTTCTAGAGCATTTTCATCACCCGAAAAGGAACCCCTGTACCCATTCCCTACCTCCCCCCCCCCCCCCCCCGACAGACCCTGCTTTTCATCTCTGTGGATTTGCCAACTCTGGACATTTCAGAGATAAGTGGAATCCTACACTATGTGGCCTTTTGTGTCTGGCTTCTTTCGCTTAGCATGAGGTTTTCAGATGACAGATGTTTTGGTCGGACTCGTGGCTCTGCACTGGTGGTCTGCATTCCTGTTGGGTCGTCAGGCAACAGGCTGGTGTTGTCCGCACCTCCCAGCTTGGCCCCTCCTCTCCCTCCTCCTGCACACCCTCTTCCCAGCTCGCTAGCTCCCATTCTGGCTTTCAGTGCCCCACTGCTCCAGACACGTGGCTCTGTCCTGGCAGCTCCCCAGGGTTCCCGCACTGGCCCCACCTCACGCCTGCTGCCACCACCAAAGCCTGCTTCTCCCTCATCCCCCCGCCTTACCCTCCAACGTACGACCCTTGACATCTCCTTGCCCAAAGCCCACCCCCAGAAATCACTTACAGACGGAGAAAATGGGCTTCAGAGTCAGACCACCTGGGTCAGGTTTTCATTCACTAGCTAATGCACCTGGGCAGGATGGCTGATGATTGGGGCAGATTGTATTTGGCAAAGATGGTATCTCCTGTCCCACATGCTTTTCTAGGACCTTGTCACCCCATCAAGAGAAGTGTAAACCCATCCCCTTGGCCTTGGATGCGGGCAAACTTATGACTCACTTGTAGCCAATGTGACGTGAATGTCACTCCATGACTTGCAAGGCTGGGTCATAAAAAGCTGTGCAGCTCCTGCCTCGTCCACTGAATACTGGTGCTTGGAGCTGTGCGTGATCGTGCCAGGGACAGCACATGTGGTCGACATGCTGTGGGTAAGCCCAGAGCCCACGGGGAGGCCACACACAGGCATTCTGGCTGCCTGCCCCAGCCGGGGTCTCAGCTGGAAACCGGCATCGATTGCCGAATATGTGAGTGAAGGTGCCTCCACATGATTCTAGCCCCCACCATCCAGTGCCCCCCCACCCCTCCCAGCCTTTGGGTCTTCCCAGCTGAAGCCTCCGACTTCATGGCACAGGGTCAAGCCGTCCTTGCTGTGCTCAGTGTTCATGCCTCACCCCCAGAATCCATCGACGTAATAAAATGGTGGTTTTATGCCTGTAGGCTTGGGGCTGTTTGTTACACAGCCGTAGTAACTAGAACAATGGTAACAATTCTCTCTTGCCAGTTCGACCTGCTTAGTATATCTGAATCTGGCTGCTTCTCCCTGTCCGTCTCCACTTCCACCACCTGAACTGGGGCCCTTATGTTTTCCCTGCATCAGATTCCAAGCATGTCTTTCTGCCTCTCATCTCTACCCTCCAAGCCTTCCTTCCCTTTCTAAACACAGCCGAGGCCCAGTCACCTCACCCAGTCCTTACCCAAGTAATGACTCCTAGTCACCTATAATGAAAGTCTGCGGAGATTAGTCACAACATTAGAAGACCCATAATTAAGGGAAACACAACTCACTAAGAAGGAGGTATTTTACCTTACTTTATTCTAGTCTGCTCCAATGCTACCTGGGGGAAAAAAAGATAAAGAATGTGATAATGCTCAGAGCATTTGATATTTTTGGAAACAGAAAGTAGGTTCTCTACTTGGGAAACATGTAAGTACTCTGAGTCTACCCAGCCATGAAAAGTTACCTTAAAACCTTTTCAGGCCCTGAGAATTCCAGATAGAAAGGTAAAAAAATGATAGATTTTTGAGTTAGGAACTTAATCGCCTATAAGAAAATTAAATATAATTTAGTCCTATATGATTTTCAAGCACACAGCTGTTCTTAGGTGGGTCTACAACCCAGAACAAGGCCTTGGCCTGGGATGCTGGGTGAGTGAAGCTTGGGTGAGCAGACCTAGGAATTCAGGGTCCTTATTGCCAACCCAACATTTCCTCAAAATTCACCCTTCACCCTTTAAGTGTCAGTAATGGGGTGCTTTCTTTTTGGCAGTTCTTTCCCTTCCTTCCTTCCTTTCTTCCTTCCTTCCTTCCATCTTTTTTCTTTTCTTTTCTTTTCTTTTCTTTTCTTTCAAGGATCTCTACCCCCAGCGTGGGGCTAAACTTATGACCCTGAAATCAAGAGTTGCTTAAGTGTCAGTAATGGGGTGCTTTCTTTTTGGCAGTTCCCTTCTTTTTTTTCTTTTCTTTTCTTTTCTTTCAAGGATCTCTACCCCCAGCATGGGGCTAAACTTATGACCCTGAGATCAAGAGTTGCTTAAGTGTCAGTAATGGGGTGCTTTCTTTTTGGCAGTTCCTTTCTTTTCTTTTTCTTTTTCTTTTCCTTTTTCAAGGATCTCTACCCCCAGCGTGGGGCTAAACTTATGACCCTGAGATCAAGAGTTGCATGCTCTTCCAACTAAAAGCCAGGCACCCACATCTTATCTTTTCTATTTTTTTTTAAGTAGGCTCCATGCCCAACGTGGGGCTTGAACTCACAACCCTGAGATCAAGGGTTGCACGCTGTACCGAGTGAGCCAGCCGGGTGCCCCTTGGCAAATACATTTAAGAGGTTGTTGCTCTTCAGAGGTTGTTTTAACTGATCCTAGAAGATGAGACTCCATTACGTGCTACGTCTAGTAGTAGCTGTTTTCGGGACTTTAGATCAGGAGGACTTTGTTCTTTGTTGCTTACACAGTATGTGGCCGAGATTACTTTGGAAAATGTAGTAAAGTTTTGTAGTAAACTGCAATGAAAAGGCCTTTTCAAAGTGGGAAAATGGAAATAACCTTTAAAAATGTCTTTTGTCTTTGAACCATGGAGTTTTGCTTTGAATATGGCTCCTTGCCACTGTCATATTTTAGAGCTAAAGTCTCTGGTATAAAGCCTAAAATTCTTATGTTGAAAGGCACTTCCTTCTGTTATTTTATCACCTTCCTGGTTTTGTCTAATCTCACTCAGATTACAGTCGTATTTCTTGGTCTTTTTAATGTGCGTATTAAAATTTCAAACACAGAGTCTTTGTTCTGCAGTCCTCACTTTTCATGCACTCTTGGACATATTTTGGGACACTTACAAAGAAGAATGTTTTGCTTTAAATATTCTCATGTTTTTAAACCCACTTTGTCAAGTTCGACTTCTAAAATTTTCATGAGTTCTGGTGAGGTATTCTATTTGGAGAGTATTTTGTTTTAATTAAGCCCATCTTAAGAGACGTTTGGTTTTTGCCAAGAATGTGCTTTCTCTCTTAAAAATCAGTTATATTTATAACATTCATAAACTAAGTTATTAGCAAAGGCAAAATTTTAGCTGCACTGTTGCTGTATCTTCTCAGTTCATGGGAATAAAAGAGAATAGGAACGAGCTACAGCCAAAACATAATGACAGGGGTGCCTGGGTGGCTCAGTCGTTGGGTGTCTTCCTTCGGCTCAGGTCATGATCCCAGGGTCCTGGGATCGAGCCCCGCATCGGGCTCCCTGCTCAGCAGGAAGCCTGTTTCTCCCTCTCCCACTCCCCCTGCTTGTGTTCCCTCTCTCGCTGTGTCTCTCTCTGTCAAATAAATAAATAAAATCTTTAAAAAAAAAAAACAATGACAAATCAAGATACTATGAACACACACGGACTTTATTTTCAATAATTTGTTTCTTAAGTGTTGGGTTTTAAAATTGTTTTGTAAAAAAATGTGTTTTTGTAAAATTTTTCATCTCTGAAAAGAATGCAGAGGGTAATGCTGGGTGTGTTCTATTCATTAATGTGTGTCTGCTCTAACTATGGAGAAAAGCTAGGGTGGAAACTCCAATTTTTCCTTAATCTGATTAAGCTGCATTTAAAAATGGAACTCTTTTTTCCTGGACATTACAATGCATGTCCATGTAACAGGATATATAGAAAATACAGAAAAACAGACCCAGGAAAATTAAAGTCATCTACGGACCTCTTACCAAAGGGCAAACCATTCTGAGTATTTTGGTCTGTTTTCTTGGTAATACTTTATCTATGACTTTTTTCTTCTTACGTGGTTAGGATTGTATCGTACATGTATTTTTTTTAATCCTGATCTTTTACTGTGTCAAAATACACATAACATAAAATTTATCATGTTAACCATTTTTAAAGTGTATAGTTAAGTGGCATTGAGTATGTTCACCACTGCCTGTCCCCAGAACTTTTCCATCTCCCCAAACTGAAGCTCTGTCCCCATGAAACATTGACTCCCCAGTCCCTGGAAACCATCATTGTACTTTCTGTCTGTATGAATTTGTTATCCTGCTTTTATTATTATTTTTTTGAGGTATAATTGACATATAACCTTGTATCAGTTTCAGGGTGCCTGGGTGGCTCATTTGGGTAAGCATCTCACTCTTGATTTTGGCTCAGGTCAAGATCTCAGGGTCGTGGGATCGAGCCCCCCCGTCGGGCTCTGCATTGAGTGTGGAGCCTGCTTAAAATTCTCTCTCTCTCCTTCTACCCCTCCTCCACCCAACCCTCACTCCCGCATGTGCACTCTCTCTCTCAAAAAAAGCAACCCAAACCCCCCAAAATTGTATCAGTTTCAAGTATACAACATAACAATTCAATATTTGTATGCATTGTGAAGTGATTGTCCCAAGTCTACTTAATATCCATCACCATATGTAGTTACAAAATTTTTTTTCTTGTGATGAGGAATTTTAAGACTTATTCTCTTATTAACTTTTAAATATGCAATACTATTAATTACAGTTGCCATGCCTTACGTTCCATCCCCATGACTTATTTATTTTAGAGCTGAAAGTCTGGGGCGCCTGGGTGGCTCAGTTGGTTAAGCGACTGCCTTCGGCTCAGGTCATGATCCTGGAGTCCCGGGATCGAGTCCCGCATCGGGCTCCCTGCTCGGCAGGGAGTCTGCTTCTCCCTCTGGCCCTCCTCCCTCTCATGCTCTCTGTCTCTCATTCTCTCTGTCTCAAATAAATAATAAAATCTTTAAAAAAAAAAAATTAGAGCTGAAAGTCTGTACCTTTTGACCCCCTTCATCCATTCACCCACTCCCCCACTCCACCTCTGGCAATGACCAGTCCTTTCTCTCAATCTATGAGCTCATTGGTTTTGTTTTGTTTTGTTTGTTTTCAGATTCCACATGTAAGTGAGATCATACCGTTTTTGTCTTGGTTGACTTACTTCGCTTAGCATAATGCCCTCAAGGTCCATACATTTTGTGGCCAGTGGCAAGATTTTATTCTTTTTTATGGCTGAATAATAATACTCCATTGTGTGTGTGTGTTGTATTTTATATATATATATATATATATATATAGTATGATTTTCTTTATCCATTCGTGCAATGAACAGGGGGTTGCAGATATATTTTCAAGTTAGTGTTTTTGGTGAGCACCTGGGTGGCTCAGTCAGCTGGGCATCCCATTCTTGATTTTGGCTTAAGTCACGATCTCAGCGGTGTGTGATCAAGCCCCGTGTCGCACTCAGCGCGGAGTCTGCTCCTCCCCTCTCCTTTCTCTCTCTCTCAAATAAATAAATACAAAATTAAAAAAAAAATTAGTGCGTTTGTTTTCTTTAAATAAATACCCAGAAGTGGGATTGCTGGATCATAGTTTTAATATTTTGAGGAACCTCCATAATGGCTGCACCAATTTATGTTACCGGCAACAGTGCATGAGGGCTCCCTTTTCTCTTCATCCTCATCAACACTTGTTATTGCTTGTTTTTGTTTTTGTTTTTCTTTGATGTCTCAAAACTTAAAGTTTTTTTTTTTTTAAGATTTTATTTATTTATTTGACAGAGAGAGACACAGTGAGAGAGGGAACACAAGCCGGGGGAGTGGGAGAGGGAGAAGCAGGCTCCCCGCAGAGCAGGGAGCCCGATGCGGGACTCGATCCCAGGACCCCGGGACCATGACCTGAGCCGAAGGCAGTCGCTTAACCAACTGAGCCACCCAGGCGCCCCTCAAAACTTAAAGTTTTGAGATTCAAAGTTCTAGGTCCCAAAGAGTTTCATTCCCCCAAAAGGAAACCCTGTCCCCATTAGTGGCCACTCCCCATCCCTCCCTCCCTCCAGCATCTGTCAACCACCAATCTGTGCCTGTCTCTGGGGTTTTGCCTATTCTAGCTGTTTCGTATAAATGGAATCATACAGCAGGTGACCTTTCATGTCTGGCTTCTTTCACTCAGCATCATATTTTCAAGGCTCATCCATGTAGCTTGTATCAGTATTTCATTCCCTTTTATGGCTGAGAAATGTTCCATTGTATATATTATTATATATTAACACATATAATATATAATAACATTATATAATATGTTGCACCTATTATTACATATTAACACATATAATAACATTGTGTAGTATGTTGCACATATTATTACATATTAACACATATAATATATAACAACATATAATATGCTACATATAATTGTTAATATATTGTTATATATTAACAAGATATAATAATTGTTAATAATAATATGTATAATATATAACAAGTTAACGTACGTATATTATACATATATCACAACTTGTTTATCCATTAATTCATTGATAGGCCTTTGGGCGGTTTCCCTCCTTTTGTAATTATGAATAATGCTATTATGAACATCTGTTTACAAGTAGTTGTTTCAATACCTGTTTTCAATTCTTTGGGGCATACCATATACCTAGGCATGGACTTGCTGGATCATAGGATAATTCTACGTGCAGTGTTTTGAGGAACTATCAAACTGTTTTCCATGATGGCTGCACCATTTACATTCCCACCAGCAAGGCATGAGGGTACCAGTTTCCCCCATCTTCATGTGGAGACCATACCTTGAAGTTGGGTGGGGGGCTCTCTGATCCTTGGCCACAGTGGTTCGTCATCCATGATTAGTTTTGATAACCTTTAGCGCTATTTCCCTGCACAATTCCCAGAATGGAATGTTGGCTGAAGAGTAGCCATTGTGATCTGGTAATGACCTTCAATTCTGTTAGCTTGAAAATTCACACAAAAGCTGGAAGGGGCTTTGGGAGAAACATAGTTCAGACTATCTTCTCTTGTCTCTGCTTGAATGCTTACCGCAATACGGGCTGGACAATCCCATTGTTGGCCAACAGCCTCCTTTCCCTGGGGCAGAAATCCATTTCTTTAGGGATGGGGGTTCAGAGAAGGCTCCCTGGAGGAGGGGAGGTCAGAACTGCACTCTGAGGGTGTTGAGTTGATCAGGGAAGGAAATGGGGGCGGTATGTTCCCAGCAGAGGAAAAGCAAGAGCAACATTTTCCAACCTGGTCCTGTGTACCACAGCGGTAGCCTCACCAGGGGCCTTGTTGGGCGGGCTCTTAGGTGAATAACCCTGAGAGAGTTTCAGTTACCCCACACAGCCATCTGTCTATCTCTCCAACATCCGGGGGCTTGCCTCTCTGAGCCCCTTCATTACTCCTTGCTTGGGTTTCCGAGGAGACATTTTGTTTTCAATCCTCCCGGACAGGTGAATGCAACATCTATAATTAAATGTGTCTGTTATTAAACTCTACACCTTAATGAATAACTCTTGCTGAGGTGCATGGAGTGTGAGTGAGGAAGTAAAATGCCCCAGAATTCACAGGAGCTCAGAGCCTCCCGGGGGTTGTGGGGGAGGGATGGAAATGAGCAAACCCTCTGATGACTGAGCTACAAACTGTCCTCACCAAGGAAATTCTCTTTGTGCCCTACTAAGCCACTTCTTGCCTCCAAGGAAGAATACTTGGGAGTTAAGCTGATAAAGAAGTCAATTCATAGTTGTCATCGATGGTTGAGGACAAGGGTGATATGTAAATAAACAGGTAAAATTTAAATTGTATTGTAGCAACTATGATTGTAATTTCTTCCCCTATGAAATCTACTGTACATAGCAGCACAGGACTATTTGAAAGCTGGTTCCTTTTTCCTTTCTATGTATTTTTTTCTTCCAACTTGACCTTGTGGGGTGTGAATGATCCAAGGGCTGGGTATTTGTTGCCCAAGGAAGAAGCAACTGCAAGAACATCGAAAGATAGGCTTATAGGAGAAAAGTGGCTCCAAGTTAAATAGAACGTGTCCTACGTGCCATCTTCCGGGGAGCCAGAGTTCTATTGGATCTCATGGCCAAGCCCCCACTACCCTACAACCCTTCCCTGATTCTAGGATTTCCTACCAGAAGGCAGGTTCATGCTGTTTCATCTTCAGACCCAACAAGCAACCATCAGCGTCTGGCGGGTGACTCAGTGGGCAGCTCCCCTTGGCTTTTGGTTATGGGAGATTCAGGGAAGGGCCAGGCGTTGGAAGGACTCCCAGGGAAACCAACTTTTCTCTGTTCTCTTCCTATCCATCTTCTGGTTATTAATAATTCATTTTTTTCCCTTTTCATTCTCAGTGCACTGGCTGTTCTTTTGGGCCCGGCCAATGCACACTTCACTTTCTTAGATTTCCTCTCATCCTAATCACGAAATCCCTCCAGGCTGGAGCTCCTTCTCAGAAACCTGGCAATTAGGGCGCCTGGGTGGGTCAGTTGGTTGGGCGACTGCCTTCGGCTCGGGTCACGATCCTGAGTCCCGGGATCGGGTCCCGCGTCGGGCTCCCTGCTCGGCGGGGAGTCTGCTTCTCCCTCTGGCCCTCCCCCCTCTCATGTGCTCTCTCTCTCTCTCAAATAAATGAATAAATAAAATCTTAAAAAAAAAAAAAGAAAGAAACCCGGCAATTAGAAGAGGAAGCCAGTCTCTTACTAATACTTCATTTGGAGGCCCGTCATAAATAATAAACCTGCAGTTACACTCAGAAAACAAATGGATGGGGTGCAATTAGAGATGCTGTGTGGGAGCTTTCTCTCCTGGGATTTCACCCCATTCACAAAACCCAGGAAGCAGATGCCGGCCTTTCCATTAGCAGGAATGAGCTGTCCGCTTTCCAACACTCAGGGAGGAAACCACAGCGAGCCACTTTTCTCAGGCACTTGAACTTGAGATTTGTTCACGAAGCCAGCGTCTGAGTTCCAAGACAGCATTTTCCCCCACCAGCACCTCATGGCCCCTGAAGGCTGCAGCTGTCCCCTCCCCTCCCCCCCAAACGACGGGGGTTCTGGAGAAGGATGGTGGTGATGTTTGCACAGCGATGTAAATGGTTAAGACTGTCATTATCATGATATGGTATATTTTACCACACACACACACACACACACAAATATATATATGGGGTGGCTCAGTTGGTTAAGCGGCCGACTTTTGGTTTTGGCTCAGGTCATGATCTCAGGGTCCTGGGATTGAGCCCTGTGTCAGGCTCCCCACTCAGCGGGGAGTCTGCTGGAGGATTCTCTCTCTCCCTCTGCCCCTCCCTCTGCTCACGTGCTCTCTCTTTCTCTCTCTAAAATAAATAAATAGCGGCGCCTGGGTGGCTCAGTCGTTAAGCGTCTGCCTTCAGCTCAGATCATGATCCCGGGGTCCTGGGATCGAGCCCTATTCGAGCTCCCTGCTCAGCGGAGAGTCTGCTTCTCCCTTTCTCTCTCCCTCTGCCTCTCCCCCTGCTTGTGCTCCCTCTCAATAAATAAAATCTTAAAAAAAATAAATCTTTAGGAGAAATATATAATTTTTTTAATTAACCATTTTGAAGTGTACAGTTCAGCGTCATTTAGCACAGTTGCAATGTTGCACAGCCATCCCCTCTAACTAGTTCCGGAACATTTTCATCACCCCAAGGGGAACCTCCTACCCATTAAGCAGTCATGCCCTGTTCCCCCATGCCCCTCTCCTCGATCCCTGGCAACCACCAATTTGCTTTCTGTCTCTATGAATTTACTTAGTCTAGATAGTTCATCTAGTCGGAATCATGCAATATGGGGTCTTTTGTGTCTGGCTTCTTTCACAGGGCATAATGTTTTGGGGGGGTCATCCAAATCATAGCAGCTGTCAGCGCTTCATTCCTTTTTGTGGCTGAGTAATATTACACGGTATGGATCTGCCACTGTTTGCCTATCCAGTCCTCCGGTGATGGCCACTGGGGATGTTTCTACCTCTGGTTATTGTTGTGCTACTGCGAACGTGTGTGTTCGAGGATTTGTCTGGGCACCTCTGTTGGGAACGTTCGGCTGCTTTTTGCTCTTGGTTTCTTTCTCTCCTAGTCAAGAAGGCTGGCAGCTGGATCAAGAAATTCAAGAGGAAATAAAAAAAAACCAACACATAGAGACAAATGAAAATCAAAACACAATGGTCCAAAATCTTTGGGATGCAGTAAAATCTGTCCTAAGAGAGAAGATTATAGCAATACAGGCTTACCGCAAGAAGGAAGAAAAATCTCAAATAAACAACCTAACCTTACACCTAAAGGACTTAGAAAGAAAAGAGCAAAGCCCAAAGCCAGTAGAAGAAAGAAACTAGTAAGGATTAGAGCAGAAATAAATGAAATAGAGACTAAAAAACCAATAGAACAGGTCAACGAAACCAGGAGCTGTTTCATTGAAGAAAAAAAAAAAGGTTCACACAAAAAAAGAAGGTTGCTCATTCTCATGTGTGGCCAGGCTGGTCTTGCTGTGGCCTCTTGCAGCTTGTGGGACAAGCAGCGCCTCTTGGAGAACCTGCCAGGTGACATGTCTCAGAGGGTCACAGCATTCAGAGGCCACCCAGCAATTAGGAAGCTGCCTCATCATGCTCCCTGGGGAGGGTGCTCCAGGACGTGGGCGGGCAGGTCTATCTGTCTGTCATTGGTTTTCTAGAAGTGCCACAAGGAGAAGTCATAGCCTTTGAGGGGCAGGTGCACTGAGAATCCATTTCACTGAGTCACCTTTCTGCGAGCCTTCCCTTCAAGTCTCTGGGTCTCCTGTCTTGCCTCACCTTTAGTATGAACAGGATGTGTAAGCATGGGGACACTGAAACGGGAGGGAGGACAGTGCAAGTGAAACTCTGACCCAGTGTGGCTCACCTGACGGCCTGCCGACACCCACAGGGGTCTCAGGGACTTGCTTCCTGGTGCCCAAAACATCTGCCGAGAGCGTGCGTGCTTCCAGCAAGGAAGGAAGCATGATGCGCTTTTAGGCTGCGACAGTATTAAAAATAATCAGCTATTTTATTTTGGAGAGAGAGAGATCTCGGTGGGGAGGGGCAGAGGGAGAGGGAGAGACTCTCAAGCAGACTCCCCGCTGAGCATGGAACCTGAGAGGGGGCTCGATCTCACGACCCTGAGATCATGACCTGAGCCAAAATCAAGAGTTGCCCATTGGGGCGCCTGGGTGGCTCAGTCGTTAAGCGTCTGCCTTCGGCTCAGGTCATGATCCCGGGGTCCTGGGATCGAGCCCCGCATCGGGCTCCCTGCTCAGCGGGAAGCCTGCTTCTCCCTCTCCCACTCCCCCTGCTTGTGTTCCCTCTCTCGCTGTATCTCTCACTGTCAAATAAATAAAATCTTTAAAAAAAAAAAAAAAAGAGTTGCCCATTTAACCAACTGAGCCACCCAGGCGCCCCCCCCAGACCTTTTCAATTTATTGAGGTGAAACTCACATCACATAAAATGGATCATTTTAAAGTGAACAATTTGGTGGCATTTGGCACATTCCCAGCGTAGTATCTAGTTCCAAAGCCCCTGCATCCCCCCACCTTGGAAGGAATCCCATACCCATTAAACAGCCACTCCCAACCCAAACCCTTGGACCAGAGTCATTGAAAAATGCAGTCCTTCGTGTGAAGTCAGGTGCCTCAGTCGGCTCCCGTGCCATGTGGTAGGGGCTGAATCAAGATGTGACAGAAGACAGGAAAAGAAGGAGTCGTGGGTGGGGCGGGGGGCGTGGATAGGTGAGGACACCAGGTCGTGTGTGGGCAACAGGCTGGGGACTCCTGTGCGTGTGCGAGTCTAGGAGTAACTGGAATGTGTTGCCTTTTCTTTTGTGTCCTGACAGAACAGGGGACAGAGGCAGGACGACTTCTGGATCCTCCATGCTCTCCGTGTATGGTCTCAGACAAGTTAACTTGTGTCTCTGAGACTCAGTTCCCTTGTCTCTAAGGAGGGCCGACGGGATCTACCTGGTCAGGCAGCTGGGAGGGCTCCAGGGTAGGTATGAGGGCACTTGGTGCTGAGGTCGCCCACAACAGGTGCTTAATAGGAGTCCCCATTATACTATTGTCCTTATTCGGATGGTGGTTAGGAGGATGTTGGTGCTGTTGATGGGAGGCACCAGATAGAAAAGGATGTGGAGAAGTAAAGAATGAGGGAGGAATTCGCCTCCACTCTGAAGAAGCCAAGAGAATTGAAAACTTTTTAAGAAACAAGGACACTCTCACCCTGACTCCCATGCTCTGGCAGGGTGTCTCCCTGTGAAGGTTCTGGGGGGCCTTGTTTCTTGTAATTCTTCTCTCCTTTGAACTTGGAAGCAGTGGAGGAGGGTTGGGGAGGCTGTGACTCAGCCTCAGCCAGGGGCCCTGCAGCTTTCTGCTGAGTAAGCCGGCGCCAGAGGAGAGGGCGCCTGGGGCAGCGCATTCTGCAGCGGGACAAGAATGTGATTCCTGTGTGCCGGCTTCCCAGCCCCTCCTTCACACACACACACACACACACACACACACACACACACACACACGCTGCGTGCCCGAGGGCGTGTCCCTCTTTCCTTGGGTAGAAGACGGTTCTTCAGTTCCCAAACAGATTCTGGAATTCGTTCTCCTTGGGAGGGAGCCTCGCAGACTGCCCGAGGATGGGGGAGACTGCCCTTTCCGGGCATCCGGGGAAGACTCTACCTCCTCAAGACCACCGAAAAGGCAGATCCAGACGCTATGAGTTTCCTGGGGCTGCAGTCCCAAATTCTCAAGAACTGGGTGGCTTCAAAACAACAGAAATGTATTCTCTTGCAGTTCTGGAGCCAGAAGTCCGAGATCAAGGGGTCAGCAGTGCCAAACGGTGCCTCTCTCCTAGCTTTCGGTGGCTCCCAGCAGCCTTTGGCTTTCCTTAGCTGGTCACTGCACCCCACCCCATCTCTGCCTCTCTGGCCCATGGGTCATCTTCTCTGTGTGTGTGTGCCCTCACTTTCTTATAAGGACACAAGTCCCTGGATTTAGGGCCCACTGACTCCAGTATGACCTCATCTTAATGAATTACATCTGCAAAGACCCTACTTCCACATTCGGTCACAATCTGAGATTCTAGATGGACATGACTTTTGGGGGTGGGAGGGAATGCTGTTCACTTCAGTACACAAACAGAAACTCCAAACGGCAGCATTTGTCCAAAATTCCAAACACAAGAACCTGATCCGTAGAAACACAGATTCAAAGCCAGACCACCTACGTGCCCCTCTTGCTCCTCTTTCAAGCACTACTACCTTTTGTAGGAATTTTTAAGGTTAAAACTTCCACAGATCCTTTGTGCCCCTTCCCAGGCAACACTACCCCATCCCCAGGTAACCACTGTGCATTTGGGGTCCTCTGGGGAGCAGTTAGAGGTGCAGGGGTTCATTGTGGGCAGTGTGGTGAGGGCTCTTCAATGCATTCATTATGGGGCGCCTGGGTGGCTCAGTGGTTAAGCATCTGCCTTTGGCTCAGGTCATGATCCCAGGGTCCTGGGATCAAGCCCCGCATCGGGCTCCCTGCTCCACGGGAAGCCTCCCTCTCCCTCTCCCACTCCCCCTGCTTGTGTTCCCTCTCTTGATGTCTCTCTCTCTGTCAAATGAATAAATAAAATCTTCAAAAAAAAATGCATTCATTGCTAGTATATAGAAATACGGTTGATTTTTATATAAATTCTGTGACCTTCCTGAATTTACTCGTAAGTTCTAGGAGATTTTTTTTAAATAGATTCCTTGGAATTTTCTACTTAGACAATCCTGTCATCTGTGAAGAGAAACACTTTAACTTTTTTCCTTTGTCATCTTGATGTCTTTTTTTTCTTTTCTTGCTTTATTGTGTGGGCTTGAACTTCCAGTGCTATGTTGAGTGGCAGTGGTGAGAGTGGGATCCTGGCTTTGTTCCCAACCTTAGGGGAAAAGCACCAGTCTTTCAAAGCTAAGTGTGCTGTGAGCTGTAGGATTTTTGTAGGGTTTTATTATTTTTTTAAAGATTTTATTTGAGAAAGAGAGCGTGCACACGAGCAGAGCGGTGGGGAGGGAGAAGCAGACTCTCCATCGAGCAGGGAGCCCAATGTGGGGCTGGATCCCAGGACCCTGGGATCATGATGCAAGCTGAAGGCAGACGCTCAACTGACCACCCAGGCGCCCCCCCAGACCTTTTCAATTTATTGAGGTGAAACTCACATCACATAAAATGGATCATTTTAAAGTGAACAATTTGGTGGCATTTGGCACATTCCCAGCGTAGTATCTAGTTCCAAAGCCCCTGCATCCCTTTCTTCCCTTCTTTCTCTTCTTTCCCTTCTTTCCTTCTTTCTTTTCTGCACCAGTTGGGGTTTCTGGGTTTCTGGCTTCTCTGAGGCAAAAAGAAAACCTAAGGAACTCACCATCATGTCCATTCCTTGGGTCCCAAGGTGCCTAGTCCCTCTGTCCTCTTTTCTTTTCACTGTCCTCTTTGTGTTTAGTTCATATACAATGTCCATGGACTTGTACTTAGTGGAAGGAACAGGGAAAAGGACTTCTATACCATCTTTCTGGAATCAGAAGTCTGTCTAAGCTACATTATTATTATTATTTTTTTTTTAAGCTACATTATTTTTAACAATGAAAGTGATCAGGGTGTTTGGAATCTGTTCTGTATGTTGTTAAAGGAGGGGAGAGAGATTGAACTTTGTATCGTTGGGTGCCGTGATGGGAAGACGTACAATCATGTCATGTTTTTATTCCAATGAATTAGGGGTCCTCAAGAGTGTGTTTGCATATATGAAACCTTAATAACACTTATTAAATGCTAAAACTATCGATCAAACAGCAGATCTCTAAAAATTAAACTTCTATGATCAATCTGTTATTGAGGGAGACTATTTGAGTGGGGTGTGCACACCACACACCCCCCTCCCTTGCCTTTTTTTCCTGAGAAAAAGAGCTTTGCCAGCTGCAAGGGGGTGTAGTGAAGGTTTCAGAGGCTGTTATAGTCACCCTGGGCGCTGGGGTCTGACACGCCCATCATCAAAAGTCGTTGACTGCTGGCTCCTGTTGCATCCCCAGGGCCTGCTTGGTGGGGGTGCCAAGAAACAGGTGGTTGAGTGAATAAAGTGACATTAGAGGAGGGCCACAGAGTCCCCAGATTCCTCTACGCAACTGCACATATGGGACTGTGGCCATAAGAACCGAGTTCTTTGGAGGACTGTTCAGGTGTGAAGTGTGGGACAATTCACAAGCAGAGGGCATGGAGTGTGGCAAGGAACATTCCGGAAGGCAGACGTGGAGGAAAAAGACAGCAGCTAGAAGGTGACAGGCAGGCAGGGAGGAGTGGGAGTCCTGACTGAGATTCAGCTTTGCCTCCCTGTCTTGTCACATGGATTCTGCCTGGTTTGTGCAAGAGTGAGTGGGGAAACTGAGTAGATGGCGAGCATCAGTTGACACTTGCTGCATTTCAGATGCAGAGACCAGGGCACAGAGAGGCGAAGCAACTTGCTCAAGGTCACACAGACAAGAAATGGAAGTGCCCAGGCTGTCTGACTTTAGAGATGGCATTATCCAGTTACCAAAGGTGGTGAGCTGTATGATGCATCATAGCTGGGACCTAATGACCTTACTGGGTTTATGTGGCTTCTTCACAAAGGCAACGGATGACCAGAACTCATGGCCCTAGAAGTCAAAGTGTCGAATCCCATTTGCTCGGGCACAGTTATGCCCTCTGGGTCACACAGCACACAGTGATGGGTGTAGTTCCATCACTTGGCTGTGGGCTAAGAGCTCACTTTCTATTCAGAGGACCATGATCAAGGACAGCTGTTCTGTGTCCTTATGTTTGTCATTTTCACCTTTTTTCCTTTTAATTGCTTGTCCGTTAGTACACTCTGCACCCCAGGATGGATATCCCTGATGAGTTTAAGCTGCACACTGCAGACTCTGACCAACTTCTGAAGGGGGACCTTTTTCAGTGAAAAAAAAAAAAAAGTTGTTGTTTTTGTTTTCGGTAGGTCAGGGATGTACTATAAAAATGATGAGCTAGATAAAAGTAATCCAGTTTTTTTTATTACTATTGAAGGCACCTTGCATGTAATAACTCTTCATATTGATGTCACCTTTGAATGGGTAGAATGCCTTTCTTCCCAAAGACAAATAGCTTGAAGCGGTGGCCAAATTATTTTTTCCCAGTTTACCATGAACACAAAACCTGACTGCCTTTTCAAGCAGAAATGCCAGTTGCTGATCAGTCTAAAAGGAATGAAGCAGCCCTCAGTAAGGTGAGACCAGAGAAGCTCTGTCCATTGTGTGGATTCCAGGGGAGAGGACAAGACCAGGGTCGACTGCTTTAGAACCTGGGAAGGGAGGCGGAGGCTCGCCGAGGACGTGATGTCTGGGCTTTTGAAAATTTAATGAGGCTGTGACTTAACACTTGGACCCCTGTTGTTTGCTGGGCAGAGTGGAGAATGCTAATCTGCACAAGATCATCTCTATTCGAACGAGATGTTTTCTTTCTGAGATGAAATTAGATTTCAGAAAACATTATTTTTCTTTCATGACCACGAGCTGACAGTGAGCTGGCCCCTGTGTGCACCGCGCCTTCCCTGGACTGGACCAGACCCCTGAGCAGATGTAATGGATTAGCGAGGTTCCCATCTGCGACGGTCACTGCTGTCTCTGCTTTTCTTGACCTGTTTCTGCTATCAGAGGAGACCGGAAAGGCTCTGGGCAGGCTCTGGAAGCAGCTGTAGCTCAGGCGGCTTGGGCAGCCTCTTTCTGGCTTAGCAGAAGGACACCGGCCTTGGCAGGGTTTTGGCTCTTGCCTTAGTGCCGGGAGAGGACATTTCGGTCCAATTTCACAGACTTCCACTTGGAGGATGGGGATGAATGTACAAAGGAGAAGTCCTCTGACCTCTCCGCAATGTGCACATTCTCGATTTCTTAAACTATTTCTGCAATGGTCAAAGGGCTGATAAATGGGTTTCAACATGTGTTCTAGACGTCTCCTGCTTTTGAGGGCCCTGTTCATTCAGCAGCCGTCACACACGCTGTTGCTTTCTACCCTTCTCTGACACGGCCAGACCCTGCGGCAGATAGCGAAGACAGAATACAGACTACCATCTTAGTCTGAAGGAGTTTCAAGGCTCCAAAGCCAATCCACAGGAAACAGCAAACACTGTGAGAAAGTCTGGAAATAGGGTAGGAACATCAAAATCCCATTACAAAATTATCTGTGTAATTTTTTTTGCTTAATGGCTGTAATCCTTCCAGGCCTTAAGTCTCCTGAGGACAGGGACTGACTTGATCTTTTTTTTTTTTTAAAGATTTTATTTATTTATTTGACAGAGAAAGACACAGTGAGAGAGGGAGACAAGCAGGGGGAGTGGGAGAAACAGGCTTCCCGCTGAGCAGAGAGCCCGACGCGGGGCTCAATCCCAGGACCCTGGGATCATGACCTGAGCCGAAGGCAGACGCTTAATGACTGAGCCACCCAGGCGCCCCCTGACTTGATCTTTTTCATCATTGTATTCCCAGCACCTGGGACAGTGCCTGGAGTACAGCAAGTGCCTAAATATTTATTGTCTAACTGAGTGATTACAACGGGGTTTGGGTTTAACACTCGTTGTCTTGGAGCGATGTCTGTTGCACGAATTGTCTTCCTTACAAATTCATTTATAAAGCTTTCAACTCCTGAGTAAACCACACACATGCTGGACATAAAATGATTGCTTATCTTAATGGGTAACTAGGATACTTAATGTTCCTATATGTAGGGGCTACCTGCATGTGAGCAGATAAATGCTATCTTGGTGGGATTTAAGACGTACTGGAGAACAGTTCTGCCCGCTCCCCCCCCATCAAATTTTCCCATTAGATAGTAATTTCTTTGAGTGAAGGTTTTGAAGTCTTCTAAGTTCTCCCTTCAAGAACAAAATGACACTCTAAGCCTGTATTCATTCCCTCAGCATTTTTGCAGGCTTTGTCAAAATGAAGGTCCAGGGTCAGCTGTGAGGATAATACAACATTCTGCTTACAAATAGCTGGGCCATGCTTTCCTCTGATAGGCATTGTCTTAGTTGTACATCAGAGAGCAGTTTTCAGATTCAAACTGAGAAAAGCCCCTTGGATCACACGTTGAGAAACCTAAAGAATTAGGAATTTGACATTTAAAGGCTTTTATAATTGATAGTATCTTTGAGTTCAAAGCTCCACATATCACATTATCAAGTTCAACGTGTGCTGTCATTTTTCTCAGTAACCATGCGAAGATAACCAAGCTGACAGGGACAGATCAGGAAGCCACATCTGTGGGCTGGGACTCAAACCCCCATGGCCTGACACCCAGACCCCTTTTCTGTTGCCTATTTGTTACGGAAGCTGCCAAATATCTTCTCTGCTCCCAGAATTGTGCTCTGTCACTTGAGAAGCGCAGGAATGCTGGGTGTTTAATTCTTGAGGTTATTAGGGGACTGAACCCTGGGATCATCCCACAACCTTGAATGAAAAGGTGAAAACTGTCCGCTTGGATAAATGGCAGCAGAAGAATCCTTCCACTAAACAGGCCCTTTGTAAATATAAAACAGTTGCTGGAAAATTATATTAGAGATGAATTATCTCCTCCATTACAGTGTTTCCTTTTCTTTAATGCAATTTAGTTCAAGCTAGATGAACAGAAAGGCTGGGGAGGGGCCACATTCAGGGCTTTCGCGGGAGTTACTGGAAGCAAAGACGCCCAGCTAGGAAGGAGATTCAGAGATCTGGAGCAGGGCAAGCCGAGGCCTTGTGCCCACGAGGCCTGCGCTTAGGACCCTGGCTGTGCCCACGGGAAATCGAATTCAGAGCTCCTTCTGCATCATAAATCCAGGGCAGTTGGCAGCTCTCCAGCGGAGACTGGCGAGACACTGAGAGAGCATCTGAGGCCAGCCGCCAGGCCAGCCGCTGCAGAGCCCGCAGAGGGTGGGCCCCAGGTGTGCGGGTTTGGGGTTCGGGCCCAGGCCGACACTTTGTTAATTTTAAAGTGCGCTCGTGGCCAGCAAAGGAGCGCCTCCATTGTCTACCAGAAAGCTGAAAGGCTGGGACTGCTCGGAAATGCCTCGGGGCCGAAGGCGGACGGCCCGACTTTTGAAGGCGTGCGTTTCCTGAGCTTTTTCTCCCGAGCGCACGTGCGAGGAGGACCCTCGGCGTCGCGGGTCTGTAGAAGTGGCATCCCGCGCCCGGGACCCCGCGAGCGTCTCCAGGCCCCGCGAAGTGGGGGGAGCAGGGCAGGGGTCGTCGCGCCGCTGGCCCCCAGGGTCGCGTCTCAGCCCCGCCGGGCCCGAGCGGCGCGGTCCGGGCGGGGCCGGGCGCGTTCCCGCGGGCGGGGCCCGCGCGGCTCCGGGCCCCGCCCACCGCGACCGAGGGCG
>NC_058407.1:171710203-171774298 GCF_002201575.2 Neomonachus schauinslandi | reverse complement strand
AGACGGCGGCGGCGGTGGCGGCGAGGGCGGCGGCGGTGAGTGTCGGAGGTGTGGCCCGCCCGGCTGGCGGCCTGGGGCGGGGGTCGCGGGCGCGCCGGACGGGAGCGGGGCGGCCGGACCGGGGTCGGGGGTCCGGGCAGCGCCGGTACCTGCCGGCGACCTGCGCCGGCCGGGGACCCGGGGGTGGGGGCCGACGGGGTCGCCGCCGAGCCGGAGCGGGGGTCCGGGGCGAGGCCGGGGTCGCCTGAGGCCGGGGAGGCCTGGGGACTCGGAGCAGGGCTCGGGGGTCGCCCTGCCGGGGCGGGGGACCTTGGGGGCGACCTTCCCCGCCTCTCGTCGCCAAGGGCGTCCACGCCCTCCGGAGCCCGACCGCAGGAGGCTGACCCCCCTCGGGGTCTTTTCTCAGGTGGTGGGAAGGGGGGTATCCCCGGGAAATGGGGAGGGGAAAGTTTCCAACTGGGGATCCTCCGGGTCCAAGAGGGGCGGGTGGGGCGACAGGGTTGAAAACCGTTCCAGTGTTTCGGGCTTTAGGTCAGAAGTGGTCAGTCAGTGGGGAGGCTTCCACGAGGAGGGGGCAGCCAGAGCACACGCATTTTATGAAATAGGGAACGTTACAGGGTAAGCCAAAAAAAGAAGTCTGAGCAGCCGAGGGTCGGAGTCGGGAGGGGCAGCCGGCACTGAGGTGAGACCAGAAAACTGGACTGCCTGCCTGACGTTCAGTTCCCCCTCGCAGGAAGATTTGCATTTGTTGTAGATTACTTAGTGGCATGCAAATTACTGTTGTGTCATGCTGCGAATTATGTCTGTACAGCAGCATTACGCGTGTGTATGGAGGGGGTCGTAGCTTTGGAAAGCGGAGGGTTAATACCCCTCTCACAGGGACACCCGAAGTTGAGGTTTTCTCTACTTTTGCTATAGATCTCCTTTATGCTGACAAACCGAATCTTCAGAACCCCTGGTATAATGAGGGAGCGTTTTGGAAAAAAAAAAAAATCTTAATTACAGGCTGCTGGAGCAGCTGCCTGTAAGAATCAGCAGTATCGAGCGCTTTCAGGTTGAAGTGGTTAATCAAGGTGCCTTCTAGACTGTAAAGTGCTGCCCAGTGGGGGATGTTTGTGCCCCAAGAAGCGATGCGGCTGCGATGGTGGGAAGTTGGCACGCGCCGTGGCATTTGGCGAATTCAGTTCTCACAGTTAAAGCTAGGGTAGCACTGTGGGACCGAGTGGGTGTGTTGTTTATGAAAGAAAGTGCTGTGGAGAGAAGGAGCCCAGTTGCAAGCCTCCTACAGCCAGTCTGGCTGTCTGAAGACTCTAAGCAATGGATTCTCCGTTCATACCCTGCTTCCTGCCTGTTGCGATTTGGGTAACAACAGGCATGTGGCAGTTTTTCTTCTTAGAAAATAAACAACCATAATATTTAAACCTTTGACATTGCTGGGTTGGCGATTTTGTTTGGAAGGTGTTTCTGACTCTGAATACAGAAACGTAGCCCCCTTGAAGGTAAAAGCAGATGTAAAGATTAGAAAAAGAAATCAGTGTGGCCCAGCAGTTTATAGATCTTGAGTACTATAACAAAGGATGTTACTAAGTATCAGAAGTCTTAAAACTTTCTTTGGGCTCTTAATTTCAAGACTGTATTTCCAGGAGAGAGATTTAGGAAAAAAAAAAATCTCGTGCCAAAAGATGTGCATTATACTATTTGTAATGGTAGAAAATTGGAAATAGCAATGCCTAATAGGAGAAGGGTGAGCTAAATTATGGGAAGTTTATTGATAAAAAGTTACAACCATTAAAAACAAGCAGTTGCTTTATGTATCATGGTCGAAACAATGTAAAAACTGGTGATATCATGGATATTTTGTTTTCTTTGTATATTTTCCAAGTTTTTGGTGTGACCTGTATTACTTTCAAATTTGAATTTAAAAAAAATATATAAAAAAAGGTACCCTGCATTGGGAAAGGGGTGTGATTGTTTTTAATCTTCTGACTAGAACAATCAACAGTGAGCAGTTATTTGTCTACTAAAATGCCCAGCAGCATGGTAGGTGCTGGAAAACTTTTAACTTTTATCGATAAGGTTTATTATCTTCCTTGTATTGTAGAAGACACTTCAAAATAAATTTGGCAATCTTAGAGTAAGTATATTTTTAGATAAGTGAGAGCCTTAGAGTTTTGAAATCAGAGTCATTATATAGTGATTATTGTATACATTTGATGTGCTTATATTTAACTTTGGAGGTCTTGAAGTTAACATACCTCTTTAAAGTTCTTTACAGTTATTATTGTTTAGATTTTTTTAAAGAAAATCCTTTGCTTTTAAAATTCACATTTAAAAAAATAAAGTTCAGCCCTTTGAAAGAGAATAATTTCAGTTGCCAGTCATTTGCTAGCCAACAGTAAAAAACTTTTTTGTGTATATTTTTAGAGTATAGGATAGAACTTTGAACTGTACATGGGGAAGTCAGCCGCAGCTTATTTACAAGATAGGGTAAATAATCAAAGGGTAGACAGGCACGGAAGATCATTTAAGAGCTCTTTTTTGCTAATGTGTGAGTAGGGTTAAAAGACTTCAAAAATGATTCTGACCTGCTATTTTTATAATTTAAATTTTTGTCCAGGGTATTATTTGTTCTTTCAATGCAAGATAAGGGGAGAGGATGGTGATGTGAATGGTAGGAAGGCAGTTCTAAGGAGGAACGGGGGGGAGAGGGGGTACAAGATTACAAGAACACATTGTTACTTATAATGTGTGCAGAATGTAGTTAAGGTATTTTTAATTCCCTTGGGGCTTTTTGCCGCTCAGTTTTTCTAGAACAGTTCTTGGGATTTGTCTCTACTTGGCAGGTGACTGGCTAGTTTGGCTCATTGCCACCATCTTAATGCTCAGTTTGGGAATCTGCCTGATTGATGTTCCTGAATGGACCATCTGTGGCAGATGAAGCGCATAACTTTACTGGTTTTCCCCTCCCTGCCCCCAATCAGTGTAGATGAGGATTAAGCGTATGCTTCATGTGAAAAGGTGCTCTGCTTCGCTCCTAATGAAATAAATACAAATTAAGACCAGGTTGCGAGCCCACCTTTCACCTGTCAGGCAAGCAGGGGACCCCCCCCCCACGTTTGAAACCATCTGTTGGTGGTAGGAGGGTAAATTAGTTACAGCGCCAGCCTATATCCCGTTGGCTCAGCTCCATTGCTTGCCCTTCCCCGGCCGGCCAAGGGACTCACCCCTGCAGGCAACATTTACCAGATCTTTGGGTCAGCTGGCCTGGGGCTAGGTTTGGCCGATGGGAGCCGCTGGTGGGGGTGGGGGAGATTGTGACTGGAGGAAGGGGAAATCGGGTTCTCTCTCCTCCTCTTGTTCTGCCTCAGACCGTCCCTGGCAGTTGCCCTGTCTCCTTGTGGCTCCAGCTCCTGCCCATTGACGGAGCCCCTGAGCCTTGGAAATACCGCCGCCATTTAGCCCTCCACCTTAGAGATGGTAGCAGCTTCTTGCTCTTGCCGGTCTCTGGGTTGTCTTGCCACTTCCTGTTTGACTTCCCGGCTTTTCCATCATGCGTGCAACCAACCCCTTGTAGGAAATTTCCTCCATTTCAGCTCCTTAGAGGGCCTTCTGTTTCTCTGGGTGGATCCCGATGGATACCGTGGCCCTGGGCCGCAGCAGCTTTGTAAACGATTGCAAGCATGTAAATCCTTTGAGCCAGCGATAACAGCTCTAGGAATTCATTTATTTTTTTAAAAGATTTTATTTATTTGACAGAGAGAGCACAGCGAGAGAGGGAACACAAGCAGGGAGAGTGAGAGAGGGAGAAGCAGGCTTCCCACCAAGCAGGGAGCCCGATGCAGGGCTCAATCCCAGGACCCCGGGATCACGACCCGAGCCGAAGGCAGACGCTTGACGACTGAGCCACCCAGGCGCCCCCAGCTCTAGGAATTTAATCTGCAGGTGTATTTGTGCATATCGGAGATACTATAGGTACACGATTATTCACTGCATTGTTTGTGATAGTAAAAGATGAGAAATAACCCAAGTGTCCACACGCAGGAGCCTCATCAGATGAATCTTATACCCAGATGGTGAATGAAGTTGTAGAAAGGAAGGAACAAGCACTTTATGATTTATTTTATTTTTTTTTAGAGATGGGGGAGACAGTACGCGCCCACACACTCGAGAAAGCATGCGGGGGAGTGGTAGGGGCAGCAGAGGGAGCGAGAGAATCTTTTTTTTTTTTTAAAGACTTTATTTATTTATTTGACAGAGAGAGACACAGCGAGAGAGGGAACATAAGCAGGGGGAGTGGGAGAGGGAGAAGCAGGCTTCCCGCGGAGCAGGGAGCCCGATGCGGGGCTCGATCCCAGGACCCTGGGATCATGACCTGATCCGAAGGCAGACGCTTAACGACTGAGCCACCCAGGCGCCCCCCCCCCCTTTTTTTTTTAAAGGAAGTGCCTGTGTTTGTGTGAAAGTTCTCAGGAAGGCTAAATAAGAAACCAAGAATTACATTCACCTGTTTGGGGAGGCTGGTGGGAACTGAGGAGGTGGGGAATGTAAGTGCAAAGGAGCGGTTGCTCTGTGCCTTTTTATTTTTTGAAATCCAAAAAGGTTTATTTCCACTTCTTCCCAAACTGGAAAACAGTTTCATAGAAAAATAGTATACTGGTAAGAAAATACCCTTTTTGAGAATTGTTTTTTGTTGTTGGTTTTGTTTGTTTGTTTCTTGGGAGAGGAAGAAAGAATCTTAGGCAGGCTCCATGCCCAGCACGGAGCCTGACTGGGACTGGATCTCACAACCCTGAGATCATGACCTGAGCCGAAATCAGGAGTCAGATGCTTAACCGACTGAGCCACCCAGGCGTCCTCCGACCGTTTTTATATAGTCAAACAAGCAAACAAACAACAATCTAAATGTAGAAAGTCATAAAATAAGTTACCTATATTTTCAGTCCATGTTTAGGGGCATCTGGGTGGCTTGGTCACTTGGTCGGCCGACTCTGGATTTCTGCTCTGGTTTTGATCTCAGGATCCTGGGATCCACCTCCACCCCGGGGCTCTGAGGGGAGTCTGCTTCAGGATTCCTCCCCCCGCTTTCTCATAAATAAATAAATCTTTTTTAAAGTGACACGATAGGTGTTTTTAGAGTATGCTTAGAGCATATTCTCGAACATGGATGCAACAAATACTGATAACGCCCCTACCAATTGCCAGGTCCTGTGCTTAGCACAAGGGTGAGTAAGGCAGATGAATTTCCTGAATTCCCAGAGCTTTTGTTTAGATGGGAGACAGACAGGAAAGGTAAACAGACACATAAAATAATTGCAGATTATGCTGTGTTAAAGGAAATCATCTGGGTTTGAGGGGGAGTGGGAGAGAGGCAGGGGAAGCCTGTAGCCCGGGGAAGCCTTTGGGGAGGAAGTTCTCTGTCAGGTGCAGCCTAAAGGGACAGTGGGACAAGCAGCGGGCTGGAAGGAGCAGCTTCAGTAGGTAAGGAATTCACATTTTGTTCTAAGCACGCGAAGCAAACGAAGGATTTTAAACAGGGCAATGATATTTGACTTATGTTTCAATACTTTTAGCTAGTGTTTATGTAATGCTCTCTGTGCATGGGGTCCTGTACTGTGTGCCTTATGTATCTTAACTTACTGTTGGTAGTTACCCTGTCAGACATGTAACTTTGTCACCATTTGCAGATGAAGCTGGAAATTGCAGGCACAGGGAAGCTGAGCGACTTGCGTCACATGTCACAGCTGGTGAGGGGTGGGGCAGGGATTTGAGTCCAGGTATTCTGGCTCCAGGGGCCACGTTCTTCAGCATTGCACCCTCTGCCCTTCTAAGAAGAGTGTTCCTGGCCACTGAGTGTAGGATGGATCGCAGGAGGGGAGGGAGGACCTGGGGACCCCACTGCAGGAGTGGGAGCACTGCAGGTGGTCAGGTGAGAGTCTCACGAGCATGGGGGAATGGGCAGCCGGGGCAGCAGTGATGGGAAAGATATATATATGACAGGTCTCTGTAAGGACACAGAAAAGTACAGAAAACAAAGACACTCATTTTCCCATTGCTCAGTTAGTAGAATAGCTGCTAATGTTTTGTGACATTGTTTTAGGTCTTTTGTAAAAAAAACAAAAAAAAATCAAGCTTTACAGGTAAATCTCCATCTCTGCATATGGCAGCATTGTTGCTCTGGTGAAAATTTTGGGGCCGTCTTTTGCTTCTTTTGTCTTCGCCTTCTGATGCTTTCCCCCACCGTCCTTGTCTGCACAGCTGTCAGCGATCCCTTCAGAGCAGACCCTGTCACCCTCTCTGAGTCTGCACTGTCCTCAGCCTAGAACCCTCTACAGACTGGACCCTGGCCCCCAGGACCCATCAGGGCAGATTCCCTGTGCTCTAGTCCACGGGGCTGCGAGCTTTCTCCGTAAGCGGGCCAGGTAGTAAGTAGTTTTGGCTTTGTACGCCACATCCTGTCACAGATGTTTCTTATTTATTTATTTATTTATTTATTTATTTTTTAAAGATTTTATTTATTTATTTGAGACAGAGAGAATGAGAGAGACAGAGAGCACATGAGAGGGGGAGGGTCAGAGGGAGAAGCAGGCTCCCCGCTGAGCAGGGAGCCCGATGCGGGACTCGATCCCGGGACTCCAGGATCATGACCTGAGCCGAAGGCAGTCGCTTAACCAACTGAGCCACCCAGGCGCCCCCTTATTTATTTTTTTAAATAACCCTTTAAAAATGTAAAAACCATTCTTGCCTGGGGGCTGTCCTTGGCCCTGCTCTCACCCCCGCTGCCTCTCTGACGTTTCCTCCCACCTTCGCTACCACGCTGGTCTCCGTGCTCTTCCGTGAACGTGCCCGGCACGCCCTGTCTTGGTGCCTTTGGGCGCGCTGTCCCCCGCGGACCCTGAGTATCTGCTGCGTGCTTGCTGGCTCCATCCAGCTTTCTGTCCGCGGGTCTGCTTCCTTCACCAGCCCGTCTAAAACAGCCTGGGGGATTGGGCAGGTTTTTATACTTAAGCATAGATGTGTGCCTACGAACAAGGTGAAGAGCCTTCTTGGTTTGTTTGAAATTATAAGAATGGCATCATGCTGTCTGGTGTGTTCTGCAGCTTGCATTGGAGATTATCCACGTTACCATATGTAGACCCTATTTATTTCATGGAACTGCTATTACATTTTATTATTTATCTTGTCCCGTGTTGGATTTTGATGTGGACTTTACATTGTTACATACCTCGGTGAACTCGGCTTGTCTGCTTTTGCAGACTTGGAGGAGTTTTTCTAGAGGGTAGCTCTGGAATCGTACGTGCGGGCGTGGCAGGCGTTTGGTTTCCGTACCTGCCGACAGATTGCTTTCTCATTGGGAGCATGCTCCTCAACTCTGGGCACTCATCAGACTCCCAAACGTTGGCCTGTCTCCCGAGTAAGGAACGATGCGTTGCTTCACCAGTGACGAGGTGTATTTTGGAGAATCAGATGGACGTGCTGACAGCTGGGAGGCTAGAGGTGCAGGAATCAGGACTTCCAGGTTCGGCTCAGGTGACAAGGTGGTGATGCTGCCTGAGAACCAGAAGTCTGGGGAGGCGGGGCTAGGAGAAAGCCATTTGGAAGATTTTTTTTTTTTTTGTCAAAAATGTCATTACTTTGCCCCCACTTTTGAAGGATAGTTTCACTGGGTGTACGGTTGTAGATTATCGAGTTAATTTCTTGCAGTGTTTAACCCTCATTTCATTGCCTCTGGCTTCCATTGAGTCTGTTGAGAAGTCCACTGTTTGTGTCGTCGTCTTTGGAAGGTAATGTCGTCGTCGTCCCCCCGTCTCCCGCCCCACTCGGGCTTTGGCCGCCTTTAAGATTCTTCTCCTTGCCTTTCCTTTTCAGCTGTTACTGTGATGTGTCCAGATGTGGTTTTCCTTGAATCTGCCCTTGTCGGGATTGGCAGTGGTGGTTCTGCTTTTTGGTGGTGCCGTGACAAGGCTTAATCTTACACTAGGTTTGGAGAATTGCTGCTCATTATCTCTTCATTTGCTCCTTTGGCTGCATTCCCTGGCTCTCCTTCTGGGACTCCACCTTGTCACCATGTCCTTTGTGTCTCTCAGACTCCTCTGCGTTCTTCATCCTCATTATCTGTCCATGCTTCCCTCTGAATATTTCCTTCTGGCCCATATTGCAGTAAACTCATCTTTTCTTTGTCTTTGACCCTGCAATGGACCCATCTCTTGAGTTCTGAATTTCAGTTACTGCCTTCTTTAGCTTTGATTCTTTTTTTAGATTCCAATTTTCTGCTGAAACTTTTCATCTTGTAAACTAATTTCCTTGTTCTATTAATCATGGTTATTATAAAGTCCATGTTTGATAATGTCAATATTTGGATAGCTTGTGAGTGTATTCTGTTGTCTGTTCTACCCTTGGTTTTCAGTCATGGGGTCCTGACTCTAGACATACCTGTTAATTAACCTGTAGACAATGAGTATGGAAAATTGTAGAGATAATTTGAGACTCGGGCAATTCTCCTCAAGGGAGGCTTCTGGCAGGTAGTAAAGGTCGGGGAAACACCACTTTGGAGTTGTGAGCATTGGTCTGCTTCTGGTTTGCCCCCTCCTGGGGTAGCTCTCTGGTGGTCCCAGCTGAAAGCCTGGGGTGTTTACTAGGCTCCTTCTATCTGGCAGCCCCTGAACTCTCCCCTGGTCCTCGAAGACTGCTGGAGGCTCTGCCGGTCTACTCAGATTCTCCACCACTTGTTTCTGCTTAGATTCTTGGCCTCTCAGTTTCCGCAGTGAATTGGCAAATGTCTCAAGGTAGGCTCTCCTCTCTGCACTTGCCTCTGGGATCCTGGCCTCCTGAGTCCGCCCTGTATTGGTAGCTCCCCGATACCTTCCTGGCCTCCTGAGTGCCCTGTTTTGGTAGCTCCCCGATACCTTCACACAGTTGTTTCTTGTAATTTGTTCAGCTCTTTTCTTTTTTCTTTTTTTTTTTTTTAAAGATTTATTTATTTATTTGAGAGAGTGAGCAAGAGAGAGTACATGAGAGGGGGGAGGGTTAGAGGGAGAAGCAGGCTCCTTGCCGAGCAGGGAGCCCGATGTGGGACTCGATCCAGGGACTCCAGGATCATGACCTGAGCCGAAGGCAGTCGCTTAACCAACTGAGCCACCCAGGCGCCCCTGTTCAGCTCTTTTCGTTGTTCTTGGCAGACGGGTTGGTCTGTCACAAACTAGTCCGCTTTTACTGGCAGCATCGTCTCAGGAGTTCAGTTTTCGTATTTAGAATTGGACCAGTTAGTGAGACATCCCGGTGGGGATGGTAGGAAGGCAGGCAGCTGGAAGAGTCTCGGAGGCTTAGAGAGCTGACCGGGTTGGGAGATAAGCGTTGGGAAGTTCATGGGACTGGATGAATGAGATCACATAGGGGAGAGAGTCGAGAGAAAGGGGAAAGTCCCTGGGCTGGGGACAGCCCAGTAAAGGAGACCGGGAAAGGGTAGCCAGAGATGTCCAGGGCTCCTCGGAGGTTGTGGGGTTCGTGCAGAAGTTAAAGGAGGAGCCCTGTTTTCAGAAGAGAGGGTGGTCAGCTGCACTGGATGCTCTTGAGATTGCACTGAAACGAGGCTAGAGAAGTGTCTACTGGATTGGGGGAAAGGTAGGGAGCAGGCTGAGGAGGGACCTGGAAAGATGTTTGCATGCTTTAGGAAAAGCCTGCCCCATGCCCCTGGGTGGAAGTTTGCCCCCATGATGAGAATGGCCAGAAGGCTGCAGGGGTGGGGCTCGGAGGGGGGCGGGGGAGGGGGGGGAAGGCGTGTGTGTTTTGCCTTGAAACGTTTGTTAGGTAAATCATTTTGATAGAGGACCAACAGTAATTCATACCAGGTGAGTGAGCACAGTGTTGCTGTTGGCACGGTCATGCTTTTTAGCGTGAATAACTTCATAAGAGACGGATTAATTTTAAAAAGTTACCTGCAGATCCTTTAGGAAGCAGGTGTATCAGTTTGCGGCGAGGTGGGACCATTGACACGTGTGACGTGAAAAAGATAGGTTTTGTCAAAGTAGCCGAAAAGCTGCTTAAAGTAGAATCGCTTTTGGAGCTGTGGGAGAAGAGTAAATCACTTAAATGAGAGTAGAAGATACATGGCTCTCCATCCTGATTTTTGAAGTTAATCAAACTTACCAACATCTTGTAGTCAGCTCCCCAACTGACACGATAGAATAGATACCAGATTCTGCAGGGTTTTATAATGTGGCTGGAGACAATTCTGCAAGCATTTATTTTGGATAAATAGACTATTATGTAAATATTAGACTCACCTGAGTCAGTTTAGTTGTCTAAGAAGATTTGGTAATTTGCTTTCACAGAGCAAATTTACTCTTTGAGCTGACTTAGTTTTCAATAAGTCACCAGGAGCACTGTTCAAATAGTAGAAAATAAGTTCCGTCTTTAACTCTCAGGGTTATTTTTAATACTGTACTCTTTTTGAAAAACTTATTTCTGTAATTAATAAATAAAAACAAGTTGGCTATAAAACTGGACGTTTTGATGATGATTGAAAAGTATTTCCCAATATCTAGGTAATTAGTGATTTTTTTCAGTTTTCATCCAGATGTTTGGCAGCGTGTAAACCCAGCCTTACTGCAATTTTCTAATTCACTTTCATGGGAACATATAATATTCTCTGTTTATTTTGGACAGCAGAGTTTCCTTTTTCTGTGGACAGATACATACGAAACACATGGTCTTCGAGTGGAGTTTGTGGTCCTCTGAGAATTCTCTGAAGGAGGAAATGGGTTGACCTACTGGTTGCTATGAAGTAAAAACAATCTTGTTTTCATTTTTTAGTGAACATCTGGGTTGCATTTATTATTTTACATTCTCGAGGTTCCTTAAAACCACAATTTGATAATAGGAGGGTTCATTAAAGCAGTAACTATTTAGCTGCTTCTATAATTGATTTAAGTGTTAGGGTGGTTGAGAGATTTTTAAAAAAATTATTAAATATTTCTTACCTTTCTATAAAATGTAACTTTTAAATAACAGCCCTTGATTTTAAGCCATAAAATAGGATCTAGATATTTTTGAGGGGCAGGAGAAGGAATGATCAAACGGCTCATTTCTGTGTTGCCCGTTGCTATTCAGTTGGTGGTTGTGGGTATGGGCGTACTTGAGTCTGGGGCACTGTTGGTGCCCTATTGCAGATCCATCCTCCCTTTCTTCCTTGTAAAGAACCCTGATTTGTTCAGATATCTACTCCTAGGGAAGGGGAGCTTATCACCACTAGAGAATGAATCTTAAAAGGTATAAGCCAGGGAAGGAAATCCCTTTTTATCATTGATCAGAGGAGGAGAGTGTCACCCAAGTCTGGCCAGTGAGCTGTGAAGGGCAGTTTGCAGGGGGACTTCTTGGAAAAGTTTCTTTGTTCTTAGAAAAATAAGAAACAGTTCCTTGTCTTTGGATGGGCTTTGTTGGCCTGGTCGGGTGGCCAGCTTACATTCCTGATGTCCCTCATATCCATCCGTATGCGGAGGATGACCAGCTGGATCCTTGAGGATGTGGTTGCGTTGCTGAATGTCACCCACCCAGAGCCTCCCTGTGTCCACACTTCCTGTCACGCGGGACGATAAATGCCCTTCTTGTTTACATGGTTGAGAGACGTTCTGTAAGGAGCTCAGGCATCTTGCCAGATCCTTGCTGTAGCAGGGGCAGGTCCATCGTGTCATCCGCTCAGCAAGGATCTCGTTCCCTCTTTTCTTCCACGGGTATTCATCAAGCATATGTATTGATCACTTTAAGGACTGAGCGGGATTATATTTTCTTTTTGAGATGAATGCTTTAATAAGACAAAATATATTTTCATATGCTTACAGATCCGTTCGTAGTTTCATTTGGCAATTCCTTATGATTACATTTATTTTAACACGAACATTTTGAAACACGCAGCAATCAAAAGTGGTGGACATTGGCCATTTACTATTCCGTTAGAAGACAGGACTTCCTTTTTAGTTCTTAGCAGAGAGGAAATCAAATGATCAAGAATGTCCTTTTCCAAGTTTTAGTAATTAAATTAAAATTTTTTTCAATTGAGACAAATGAATTCATTTTTGTTTGTGTTAGAGTATGGGAAAATTGGAGGATTTTAGTGACTTTGAAGCATTTGGCCTGTTCACACGGTGAGGCTGTATTTCCCAAGTGTGGGAGGGACAAGTGGTTGCAGACTTTCCCAGTATATGACCGCACTTCTGAGAGTGCAGAGCATCCTGAGAATAAAATGGTGTCTTTCATTGCCCACACAGAAGGAATCTTAATATTGGATAAGTGTTCTTCCAAAATGTGGCATGTTCTCGGGACTCGCAGAGCGTCTGTTGTGCATCCCCAAAGTAACATGTTTCTAAATTCGCATTTTCATTTAAAATAGTGGCCAAGCTGTATACTAGTCAAATGGTTACCGGCGCATTTTTATTTTTCCGAAAGAAAGTCAGATGCCTTCTCTCCTCCTTCTGTGGTCGCATCAGTCTCCAGGTGCTCTGACTCTTCCTTCACAGACCCTCCTCCTGGTGGACAGAGGCAGCCCAGTGCGTGTGTCTCCCACGCTCGCTCGGCACCCCAGTGGTGGTTCTGCCTCGCAGATGCCCAGTAATTTGGCTGGACATGCAGAACATGACTAATTTTTTTTTTTTTTTTTTTAAATCTGGAAAGAACATAAACTGAGATACTTCCCCTGGGTTCTGCTGCTGTTAGTGCTTAGACATTAGGTTTCAGGATTAAAGTGTTTCTTACCTCCCTGCACTGCCTCCCTCCTTTTCGTGCTGCAGAAGGGGAGCCTGGAGCCTTCTCTTTTTGTCTTTCCCATCAAGTATGAAGATCGTGGCAAAGAACAGACTATCCTGCATGTCAAGATGATAAAGACAGTCTTATTGCAGAAGTGTCCAGGCTGCTTCTGCGTTAGAAACTTTATCTCCCTCTTCCATTTTATCTGTGAAGGTTTGGGGTAGGGTGAAAACCAGTTTCACTCTTGAGGTTGAAGCCTGCTATGCTACTCCTTCCAGCCACCTGCAGATGTGGTGCAGGCCTGCCTGGGAGTTCCGAGTCCTGGAGTCATGGCTGAGCCCGTGGCCGGCGTGTCCCCTCGGGGAGACCATCTTAGGAGTTCTCCAGTCATATTAGCTTGGCTTCCATGGTTTTATCTTGTGAGTTTTTGCAATTAAGAAACATCGATTGCTGACTGGGAATTTGAGGAACAGATTTGACAGAAGAGCCATTTTCCTTAAAGAGTTAAGTTAATGACTTTCACTGGTTCAAGAGATTAATGGCCAAGCCTGGGTGGTAATACTAACCTGAACCTCTTACCCAAATAAATGCTCGAGAGGGGAATCTGGCTTTTAGTATAAACCCTTAATTTTTTTTTTTTTTAAAGATTTTATTTGTTCATTTGAGACACAGAGATAGCATGAGCATGGGGGAGAGGGAGAAGCAGGCTCCCCGCTGAGCCAGAAGCCCGATGTGGGGCTCGATCCCAGGACCCTGGGATCATGACCTGAGCCAAAGGCAGACGCTTAACCATCTGACCCACCCAGGCGCCCCATAAACCCTTAATTTTATAAGACTATTTCTGCATGTTTTACTGAAACTTTTTTTGCTAATATCCGTCCCTCCCTCCCTCCATCCAGAGACCGTTACTTTCCATTTGTCAGAGTCTGGAGCCGTAGGATCTTGGCTGTGCTGGGCAAGCCTTCCTTGTTCCTGGCCATACCTCTTTGTGGCTGACTCTGTTGGGATGAATCATGTAGCCATTCCTTCCCAGATAGTCTCAGTCCTGTGGGACTGGAGGGGCCCCTTCCCCTTGTGGTCTCATTAATTAAGGGAATTAAGATTGCAGAATTTCTGTCTGTTTGCTCTGTCAGCTCAGCCACTGAAGGATATTCAGGGCAGAAAACAGTCAGCTGTAATGTAAAATGCTTGATTCTGGGAATTTGTGTCTCTACTCTGTGTACACTTAAGTTTGTTTAACTGGTAGAACTGATTGTTGTTGACATATTTTTTAAGTAAATATATGCAGCTCCAGTCCTTCCAGCCATGAGCCTGTGTGCATAATCTCCTTAAGCTTCCCTCTTCCGGTATGTAAAACTGACCTGAAAAAACCCAAGTGGAATTATTGAGTGAAGAATCTGTCAGAAATCCCAAGCAGTTAGCAGGCCTTTAGAACGTGGTCATGGACATGGGAAGCCCCTTGCCCACCTTGATGTACTAAGCGGACGGAACTGGAGGGGCTGCTGTATTCAGGTTGAGGAATAACTGATAATTGCCAATACGATGATTCTATCTTTCCTCCCTCAGCTTTGTATTTCGAAAATTTTCAAACCTACAGCAAAGTTGAAAGACCACCCATATGTCACCTTAATTCACCAGTTGCTGAAATGTTGCCACATTTGCTTTATCTCTACATACATATAAACTGTAATTTTTTTTGGCGGGTGGGGTGCGGATCATTTGAAAGTTAAGTTACATACGTCAGGGGCGCCTGGGTGGCTCAGTCGGTTAAGCGTCTGCCTTCGGCTCGGGTCATGATCCCAGGGTCCTGGGATCGAGCCCCGCGTTGGGCTCCCTGCTCGGCGGGAAGCCTGCTTCTCCCTCTCCCACTCCCCCTGCTTTGTTCCCTCTCTTGCTGTGTCTCTCTCGGTCAAATAAAATCTTTCAAAAAAAAAAAAGTTACATACGTTATAACACTTTATCCCTAAATAGTCAGCATTCATCTGCTAAGGACATTTTCCTCATAACCACGGCCCTGCCATGCTGAAGACTACCAGCAGTAATTCTGTGATATCCGTCCACATACAGTCCCAATTCTGCTTTCCCCCAAAAGTTTTATATTGTTTTTTCTTATCTAGGCTCTAGTCAGGGTTTACACCTTGTATTTAGTTATGTCTCCTCTTTAAAACAATTGTTTTTTGGGGAGTGATGGTGACTTTTCTTGAAGTGTCCAGACCGATTGCCTCATATCATTTGCATCCTGTAATCTAGGTTACATGTGTAAACAGAAGAGAGAGGTGCTTTGGTTTCTTTAATATCATTTCTTGAAATTATAAATATGTTAAAATCGTCTACTCGATTCAAGGTCAAAGTCACATTCATTTTTCTTGTTCTTTGGTAAATGTGGATTAGACCAGTAACCAAAAGTAGTTACTAAGTGGCTCAGATATCAATGGAATATGTGCGTGGGTGAACTTGGAAGAAACATACACAGTGGTTTGTTAGACCTACCCTCATATGGAGGTGATTAAGAATTTTATTTTAATATGTGGCCATGGCTTTATAAAGAAACAAGTTTCAGAATTGGAAAATTTAGTAAGACAAACTTTATTTACATAATACAAAAGAGCAGCTTTTGCTGCCAGGTCCTTGGATGAAGAACAAACCTGAAATCTCTTAGGAATGAGTCCCCCCTCCTTCCTCCTTCTCCCTCCCTCTTCTTCCCTCCCCTCTTCATCCCCCCTCCCTCCGCCTCCCTCCTCCCTTTCCTATAGGCCTTAAACATTTTTAACTTTAGCTGCAGCTGAGACCAATACAGGATCCAGCTGTAACTTTTTTTTTGTTGTTAGTATATCCGGTGATGGTTATAGCAAACTCATTGTATGAAAATTCAGTAAAGGAAAAGGGCAGGGTGGGAAAGAAAGTGACACTCTATAAAAGTATTCAAGAACCCGCGACAGGATCTAGGAGTCTCCCTTTCAGACGGCTGGTTTGGATTCCACCCTGAAGTACTCACTTTGTGACTAGTCCAGTAGGCGTTTTAATTCTTCCCTCTTAATCATATTACGTATACAACCGTGTAACCAGAGAATATATATTCGAGGCTGAGTCTTGTTTTCAGTAGGAGGCAGAAAACAGGAGCTGTGAGAACCCACAGACCGAACCGCCCCCCCCCCCCCCCGTGTCACACGAGACAGGGACTCATCACAATACCGCTCTGGCTGGTGGAGAGGCGGTAGTAGTCCCTAGAAGGGAGCCTAGCTCTCCCTCCTTAGGTCCGTTCGGTAGTCTCCTATGTGTGTATTTACCAGAGAGCAGGTAAGTGCGGAATCAGCAGTTTGGTCACATTAAATTTCAAATTTGCAGGTCTGCCTTGATGTCATTACTCTAAAAGCTTTGCATCTTTGATCAGCTCTGTCCTGTGAGGACCAAGTGCATATCATCACCCTGTCGCTGAAGGTGGATTATATGTTTCAAAATAGCTTTTGTGATAAATGTAATTATCATAAGACCAGTGATTTTCACATACTTGTGTGTCTCCAACATTTTGTTTTTCTTTTTTTATGAGAAGAAGGTCAGATTTCTCAGATTGCTTCTAATTGTAGCCAGACATCCTGTTTGGGGGCTATTTGAGACCAGGGCTGCCTGTGAAGAAATCGGGCAGCCCTGTAGCAGTCTTCCGACTTGTTCTTTTGAGATTCAATTTTTGTGAACAGGTTTCCTTGAAATGCCATGCTCTATTTTTAGACGGTCTCTTTACATTTCTGTGGTTCTGGGCATCCACAATAAACTGATTTATTATTCAGCACAAAAATATTGTTCAGTGTCCTAAGGCTGCTGAAACTTTGTAGGAAAAAATAAACCCGAGCCACTTGAGTGGATGTAATCAGCAAGGACTACTGAACAAATTTAAGAAAACTTTGTTCTCTTTCTCAGGTCGTTGCTCTATCAGTACCAGCATGAACCACATTTTTAGGAATCCTTGCCTATTTTACAGTAGGTGGGCTCAGTCTCCTGGGTTCTCACAAATTACCCTTTTCTGCCTCCCACTGGAAGACACGTTTTTGTAACCATTCAAGAAGCTTCCTACACTGCTCCTCTCTCTCTCCTCCTCCATTTTTACTCAAAGGGTTTTGTTTTGTTTTGTTTTTGTTTTGTTTGCTTGTTTTCTTGAGAGTAGCCTGGTAGCTTCTTAGATTCAGAAATGATTTCGTTTGCTGCTCTGTACTGTATCAGAGGCCCTTCTGTTCTTGAAGGAATGTTTGATCCGACAAAGGTATTACAGGAGTCAGGGATCGTGACCCTTGGGACTGATTTGGTGATGAAGTACCTAATCTTTTGTTAAAAATTGAACTGTGACTCACCTAACAGAGTAGTCGCCCTTTTAAAGTGGTTTAATATATTCACAAAGTTGTGCAGCTACCACCACTACCTAATTTTAGAACTTTTTAAGAAAGATTTATTTGAGAGTGTGCGCGAGTGTGCGTGCACAGCCCCCCACCCGCCCAAGGACGGGCAGGAGCAGAGGGCGGGGGAGGGGGGCTCGATCCCAGGACCCTGAGATAATGGCCTGAGCCAAAACCAAGAGTCGGAGGCTTGACCATCTGAGCCACCCAGGTGCCCCAGAATTTTTTTAAGATTTTATTTTTAAGTAATCTCCAACCCAGCATGGGGCTTGAACTCACAGCCCTGAGATCAAGAGACATATGCTGTACTGACTGAGCCAGCCCGGCTCCCCTAGAACGTTTTTATCACCTCAGAAGGAAACCCTGTCCCCCAGTAGCGGTCATTTTCCCCGGCCCCTGGCGACCACGGATCTACTTGGTGTGTCTGTGGATGTTCCTGCTCCAAACATCCCATGTAAATGGAATCGCATAGTGTGTGGCTTTTTGTGTCTGGCTTCTCTCGCTTAGTAGGTTCTTCCATGTGGTAGCGTGATTCCGTTTTCCAGGTCTGTCCATACTGTAACATGGTTCAGGATAAAGTACCTATATTGTCTTATGAGTGGCCCCGAGACTTGGATCTGCTTTCCTGTTGGGAGTCGGGTGGAGAGATGGTGCTTACCTGTCACGTGGTCGAATCTGTGGCTTGAATGCCGTCTTGAGGGTTCTGAGGTGTGCATGTGTTCTCTTCCCACTGAGAAGATTTAAGTTGATTTTCAACCCTCTTATTTGTAGAAGGGCCGAACTGCGTCCTTGTGTGCTAAGCCCCGAGTTTATGATCGTGCGTAGTTGCTTTCAAAGCAGAACCGTGTTGTCTGCAGACCATTTTTACCCTCTGAAGACCAGCCTGTAGGTTCAAGAAACTGAATTTCTCAGGGAGCTGTACTGAAAACTGTTAACAGAAGCCTGAAGGATCGACCTCTCGGGTTCGGTGAGGCTTTGCCGGTAGTGACCCCAGTCGTGGACGTAGGCGAGCACAGTGTCCTCAGTCCCCCACGCCCCCTGAACGCCCAGCAGATGATAGGACAGGAAGTCATGGGGGATGCCAGCGGGCACTGGGAGGCGACCGTCAGTAGAGGAGAGTTGGATAGACTTAGAGAAGAAATGAGGAATTGGAAGCTTGTCCGCAGATAGGGCAGAATGAGGGTGTGGAGGCAGCGGGGTGGGCTGGGCTGGGGATGGCGGCCCGAGGATGGGTGAGTGTGGACCGCGCTGCAGACGCGGGGAATTCGCCCTTGTGGGGGCCGCGGGGGCCGCTGTGCCCCAGTGTCCTCTCCCTCTGGCCTCCTCTCCCTTCTTTGGAAGCAGGCGGTTGATAGCATTTTACCCTCAGGCGAATATTTCTTTACAGAGATGGTGGTCTCTGGGGAGAATTGGGGCTCCCCGGGTATGTGCCTGCACCCCAAGTAAAGCTTTTTTTCCTTCTGTCTTACGGAGGCTTTTCAGCCTGCAGGCGATTTCGCTGACTTCTCATCCTGGAGTGAAGCCTGCCAGTGGCCAGGCTTTGCTCATGGGACAGAGAACATAATGGCCTTTCCCGTTCAGGAAGGAATCCAGTGAGAAAAGGAACCTTCTGCCGCACTAGGGGAAGCCACACGACCAGCTACATGTCATTTTTAAACATGCACAGACCACAAGAACCTCCAGACAGAAGGAAAAAAAAACTCAACAACGTGAGGGAGAAAACTTAATGCAACATTTTTTATAGAAAGAACGGCTGACCACCGAAGAACAGGAATTCTTAAATAGAACAGTGACACGGGATTGTCGGAGGCCTGCAGGGGAGATGCGGCCGGAACCCCAGCGCTCCCTCTTCCTCTCCTCCCTCCAGTCGTGGGTCCGGTGCAGGTGACGAGCGAAGAAATCCGGGAACACTGAATGGGGCTGACTCATCACCATCTCCTGAGGGCAGGGCTGCGAGCCAATGTTAAGGAAGAGTGGGCTCAGTGGATTTGGGGGAGCAGGGGGTGGGTGAGGCCTGCTGCAGGAGCAGCAGGATCTGGGGGCAGCAGAACTGGGCAGCCCAAAGACACGTGTGGCGTGCACGTGCTCGGATTCGGCAGGGCTTCTCCCTGGCTCTGCAGCCATCCTCCCTGGCGCAGTGGGCAGCACCCCATCTGTCTGGAGCAGAAGCCTTGCCAGACAGAGAATCTTGTACAGAAATGAGATCCCAGAACCAACCGGTTGCCTCACAGAGAAGCAGACTTGCAGAGATGAAGTTCCCACCACGAATGGTGATGCATTTATAATGGCTCAGCCCTCTCCCTTACAAGCTTAGAGCTGGACAAACCACCAAACTCAACAGCGTCCTGTGGAGACCAGCCGTCCTGTTCTGGGGGGAAATTGGGCCTGGGTATGATCGTTTAAATTAAAAAAGAAAACCCAAACAACCCATTGCCAAAATAAAATAAGTGGTGTGGTATGGGGGGGGGTGGTGGCAGGAATATAATTTTTGAGGCAGAGGAAAATATAATTTTGAGAAAGGTTAATTACAGAAACTAGAGTAAATTTCAGGTCATATCTGCTTTGTGCAGTTTTTAATAAATCTCAAGACAGACTCTGACATAGTGATTGACACATGAGATAAGGCAGCTGACCAAACTGAAAACTAGCTGGTTGGGAGGCAGATGAAGCAAGATGCGTGAGTGGAGAGGAAGAAACTGTAATGGTACTAAATGCACTCACGGAAATTTTATTTTTACTTTATTTTAAATGTAGGGAAAGTGCTTTATTTTTATTTTTTTAAGCAAACTATATATATAAGGGATAGAGTGTGGGGGCAAGGGATAGAGGGAGAGACAGAATCTCAAGCAGACTCCATGCTCAGCGTGGAACCTGACACGGGGCTCGATCTCCTGACCCTGAGATCAGGACCTGAGCTGAAATCAAGAGTCAGATGCTTAAATGACTGAGCCACCCAGGCTCCCCATTTGCAGAATTTTAAAACTCCCATTAGGATCCACGAAGAGCAACATTTACACTGCAGAAGGTTAAGTTAGTGCTGTGGTCTAAGTAAGCATTGCTCCTGAAGAAGCTACCGAAAACAAATCATGGAAACAGTAGTCAGAGAGACCATGGAAAAACGTCTCTCTGAGCTGGAAAAGGACACCAGCTGCATCTGTGTGGCGAACAAGCTCATCATTTTGCATTAGGTGAAATGAGGGGAAAAGGGCAAGTGTTTGCTGGTGCCATTTTTAAATTTCAAGAATATAGTGACCTACAGACAGAAGGGGGGAAGCGTACTTACAAAGAAGGAAACTGCAGGATGGTTTTAGGCTCCCCTACAACACTGCCGGAAGACTGTGGAGCCAAGGCATAGAGTTCGGGTGTGAGTGGTTGTAACCAGAAATGAAACCATCACGCTTAAGTGGTGTTAATGTGTGAGGGCAACAGAACGATGTTTTCTGACGGTACAGAGACGATGGATCAGCACGTTGCCTTTGGTGGGAGCTTGCCCTGCCTTTGGACTTCATTGAGCCATGACTCTTTACTGTTGGAAGGCCATTTGAGCTTCCCTTTTTTTATTTTTTTCCTGCTACCTGTAACTTGAAATCTTCCCGATAGAACATCAGTGAATTTTTCTTTTCTTTCTTTTTTTTTTTTTAAAGATTTTATTTATTTGACAGAGAGAGCACAAGCAGAGGGAGAGAGAGAGAGAGAGAGAAGCAGGCTCCCTGCTGAGCAAGGAGCTTGATGTGGGACTCGATCCCAGGACCCTGGGATCATGACCTGGGCCGAAAGCAGCCGCTTAACTGACTGAGCCACCCAGGCGTCCCCATCAGTGAATTTTTCTTGCATAAAACTTTTTCAAAGATACATTCTGATCTGCTCAAAGATTACTGGGAATGACTCAGGAAGGGAAAACTTGTGATACAAAATAACCAGTGTTGCACTGAAATTGTTCAAATGTAAATGTAAGTCTAAATAGTTATAAATTCTGTTGTAGATAAAAATTCAAATGTAAATGATTCTCAAAAGGGAAAGTATGTAGTGAAAATTAAAAAAAAAAAACACCCAGTTATCCAATAACGCTGCCATGAATAATAAATCTGGGCTCAGGTTACACGGATGAAGCTGAGAAGTGGGTGGTGGGGGAGGCGGAGGAAGTGGGGGGGGAGAGTAAAAGCCTTTTCATCTTACAAAGCAGGGATATCCTGTTTTATTTTCGACATTGACAATAATGCAGGTAGCAGTGTGTGTGTGTGTTTTTTTTTTTAAATAAAGGGGGATGACTGGGTGGTTCAGTTGGTTAAGCGTCTGCCTTCATGTCCAGGTCATGATCCTGGACTCCCAGGATCGAGTCCCCCATCCGGCTCCCTGCTCATCCGGGAGTCTGCTTCTCCCTCTGCCCCTCCCCGCTGCTTGTGTTTTCTCTCTCTCTCTGGCAAATAAATCACATCTTTTTTTAAAAATAATAAAAAAGTAAAGGTAACCACTAAAAAACTTAAAGTGGAGTGTTCACCTTCCACATCATGAGGAGAAAAACCTATAAATTTGATCATGGGAATAAGGTCATGTCGGGTAAAAGGACCATGGTCTGGTTATGTGTTCTTCTTTGGCTTTTTTTTTTTTTTTTTTTAAATTTGACAGAGAATGAGAGAGAGAGAAACACAAGCAGGGGGAGTGGCGGGCAGAGGGAGAAACAGGCTCCCCGCAGAGCAGAGAGCCCAATGCAGGGCTCGATCCCAGGACCCCGAGATCATGACCCGAGCTGAAGGCAGATGCCCAACCGACTGAGCCACCCAGGCGCCCTTCTTCATTGGCTTTTAAAATTTATTTAGAGGACAGTTACCTAACTAAAATTTTGGGCCCACATTTTGGAAAATCTTTAAGAAGCAAATGGCTTTTTGGGGAGGGGTTGGTAGGAGATGGTCCATTTTGCAAAGTGTATTTTTTTAGAAATTTGGGTCCTCTGTGACTCATCCCCGTACTGTTTTGAAGTATTTTTGGAGAGATGTTCAGGAAGGTCTTTGAGGTGGAAAGGCTTGGGATGGGTGGCGGTGTGCCCGGGGCGAGATAAGGTAAGGGGGAGGGGGGGTCTGGCATGGCGGCCACTCCCCCTGTCCCTTATCTCAAAGGTGAACCTTCCAAGGGCGAGGCAGGCTGAAGAAAAGGAAGTGGTCAGCTGGGAGGAGCCAGATTTCCTGGGGCTTGAAACTCGTACAATTTGGAATGCCCTCTTTAAGAAAAATAATACAGGGACGCCTGGGTGGCTCAGTCGTTAAGCGTCTGCCTTCGGCTCAGGTCATGATCTCAGGGTCCTGGGATCGAGTCCCACATCGGGCTCCCTGCTCAGTGAGGAGCCTGCTTCTCCCTCTCTCTCTGCTGCTCCCCCTGCTTGTGCTCTCTCTCTCTCTGACAAATAAATAAAAATCTTAAAAAAAAAAAAAAAATAATACAAAATTGGCTAGCAAAGTGAAAATTAGGATGAAAAGAGTCATAACAGCTTATAAGTTTTAAAAACCTCATAAAACCATAAAGAAGTCAAAACCCAGAAAAATCCTACAATCCCTTTCTATTCTTGGCACAACTTTATAGTACTCTCCCCCTATGTTTTGGGTTGCCTACTCTGGCTAATTGATCATCTCTTCCCATCACAGTACTCTTGGAAGGCAGCTATGCTCCCCACTATACCACCAACGCCATCACAGTACTCTTGGAACATAGTTTGCTGTAAAGAGAATAGAAAGATAATCCAGGGGTGCCTGGGTGGCTCAGTTGGTTAAGCGACTGCCTTCGGCTCAGGTCATGATCCTGGAGTCCCGGGATCGAGTCCCACATCGGGCTCTCTGCTCAGCAAGGAGTCCGCTTCTCCCTCTGACCCTCCCCCCTCTCATGTGCTCTCTCTCTCTCATTCTCTCTCTCAAATAAATAAATAAAATCTTAAAAAAAAAAAAAATTAAAAAAAAAAAAAAAAGAAAGATAATCCAGTCTTTCCTCTAGGATGGTTGAATGAAAATTTTTTTTAAATTATTGATCATTTAGGAAAGTTTCTTTAAGATTTCTGTCATCAGGGGCACCTGGGTGGCTCAGTTGGTTAAGCGGCCGGCTCTTGGTTTTGGCTCAGGTCATGACCTCGGGGTTCTGGGATCGAGCCTGGAGTTGGGAATCTGCACTCAGTGGGGAGCCTGCTTCATTCAGGATTCTCTCTCCCTCTGCCCCCCTTGCCGCTCACTCGCACACATACACTCTCTCTCAAATGAATAAATCTTAAAAATTTGTCATCAGTTTTAAGTTTCCTTGTAATAAAATTTTTTTTTTTTTTTTAACATTTTGAAGCTTTCCCCTGTCTTCTTCTTCTGGTTTTGGATTTTGCCAGTTTTTTGAGTTCCTAGACCCAATTACAGCGTGGGATGGGCATCCCGCACACCAAGTGCTTTTCGGACACCAGCAGGGTGTCTGGGAATTCAACTCAGTTCTGACACTGTCCACCAGGAGACAGCATCGCATCCCCTAGGTTAAGGGTTTGGTTCTGCACGACTGCTCCTCACCCCCCACTTCAGAGGCCATCGGGAAGCCCCGGGCTCTCACCTGTGCTTCTAACCTGCCTGCTACAGCTTGGAGGTTCCAACCACCCCCTCCTTAGGTTCGACTAATTTGCTAGAGTGGCTCACAGAACTCTGGGAAACACTCAAGGTTCACCGGCTTATTTAAGGACATGATAAAGGATAGGAATCAGCCAGATGAAGGGATACTTAGGGTGAGGTCCCCAGCCAAGGAGCTTCCGTGCTTGTGGAACTTGGGGTGTGGCTTGATGGCACGTGGAAGCATTCCGATTCCCCAAGCGTGGAAGCTCTCTGAAAAGGACCAAGAAGCTGTCCTCTTGGGTTTTATGGAGGCTCCGTTACATGGTCATGATTGACTAAGTCACTGGCCGTTGACTGTTTCAACCTTCACCCTTCTCCCTGGAGGTGATAAGGAGTGGGGACCAGAAAGTTCTAACCCTCTGATCACATGGTCGTCCTGGCAACCAGCCTGCACCCTTGGATGAGGTCTAAGAGTCATTAATAACAAGGTTAATAACAAGACACTGATTTCACCTTACGGCTGTGATGCATTTTCAGGAACCATGGATGAAGACCAGGTGTATCTGAGATATTTTAGTCAACTGAGTGACCAAATAATACATTTCTTATAAATCAAGATATTTTAGCCTGGATACTTCCTTCCCATCATGTTTGAATTTTTGAATGATAAAACATTCTGAAAAATAGAATTATCTGGAAATAATATGCATACAAGGTCATTGGAATGCATTTAAAAATTACCTCTATCTGGGCGCCTGGGTGGCTCAGTTGGTTAAGCGACTGCCTTCGGCTCAGGTCATGATCCTGGAGTCCCAGGATCGAGTCCCGCATCGGGGTCCCTGCTCGGCAGGGAGTCTGCTTCTCCCTCTGACCCTCCTCCCTCTCCTGCTCTCTATCTCTCATTCTCTCTCTCTCAAATAAATAAAATAAAATCTTTAAAAAAAAAAAATTACCTCCATGTTGGGGCGCCTGGGTGGCTCAGTTGGTTAAGCGACTGCCTTCGGCTCCGGTCATGATCCTGGAGTCCCGGGATCGAGTCCCACATTGGGCTCCCTGCTCAGCAAGGAGTCTGCTTCTCCCTCTGACCCTCCCCCCTCTCATGCTCTCTCTCTCTGTCTCATTCTCTCTCTCAAATAAATAAGTAAAATCTTTAAAAAAAAAAAATTACCTCTATGTTGCATTTGGGTTACACATTTTAAGACTTTTTTTTTTTTTTTAAGATTTTATTTATTAGAGCATGAGGAAGAGGCAGAAGCAGACTCCCCACCAAGCAGAGAGCCTGACTCGGGACTCGATTCCAGGACCCTGGGATCATGACCTGAGCCGAAGGCAGATGCTTAAGCGACCGAGCCACCCTGGTGCCCCTGGGTTACACATTTTAATCATGACTTGTAAATGAGTCAGTTGGGGAATTCTGTCACCTGAAAATGGGTTTCTTCAGGTTGTTTTGTTGCTTGGGTGGCAGTTTTGTGTGTCCTTCCATCTGTAAAGTCTGGAACTACCAGATGTCATCAGGATGAGATGCATCTGATTTATTTATTTTTTTATTTTTTTAAGATTTTATTTATTTTGACAGAGAGATAGCAAGAGTAGGAACACAAGCAGGGGGAGTGGGAAAGGGAGAAGCAGGCTTCCCACCAAGCAGGGAGCCTGATGCGGGGCTCGATCCCAGGACCCCGGGATCATGACCTGAGCCGAAGGCAGACGCTTAACGACTGAGCCACCCAGGCGCCCGATGCATCTGATTTATTGGGCTGATCAAGCATGAAGCTTCAGCAGACTTGCTAGTTTGGGACTATAGCTTTAAAATCTATAAGGTTAGGAATTCTCATAAATTTCTCATAATTAACGCTGAAGGCGAAAAAAATATGGTGTATTTATTATATGTTGCATCATCAAGTAGTAGGTTCCTGACAGAATTTCCATTTTGGTAAGACTTTGGTGAGAATCACATCCTCTATTTGAAAATTTACGTATCTGATGATGGGGAAAATTTGCCACAGACAACCTTCTGACTCTGTTCAAACCTCATTTGTCCTCCATCACCCTCCTTTATGGTGCTGGGCACTGGAAGCCCTGTTCATATGGGACCACCACCCCTGGCCACATCCTGCTGCATCACATCATCGGGTAAGTAGGTACGGGGGCAGAAGGAGACTTCCCGGAGGTCATCTGTGCATTTGGGATGGCTGGCTATAATTGTACTCAGAAGTGACTGAAAGCCACGTAAATATATCCCACTGATCCCAAACTAAATGTATCCCCACTTCAGCCTCCCCGTGGCTCTCCAGAATGCCCGCCCCTGCCAGGGGGAGAGGAGAAGGTGGAGTGGAAAAGAGGGATCCTAACCTAGTCCAGCCTGCTGGAGGTTCAAGCGCACAGACCCGTGACAAGAGGACGCACTGCTGGGGCCTGGCCAGTGTGCTGGAAGGCCCTGAGCCGCTGGATGCTGGATCTGTTCCTTCCTCAGCTCCGTGGTCACTGGTGGCTACTAGTGGTCAGACCTCAGAGCCAGCCCCTGCTTGGCCAGATGCTACCCTTTCAAAGCTGGCTCCTTAGCCACACGGGCCAAGGCCCCCGGGCTCATTTTGCATCTCAAGAACAGCTTGCTTTCAAAAAAAAAAAAAAAGAATAGCTTGCTTTCTCCTGTCTGTAGGTGCAAACCCTACTCTCCGCTCTCGTTCTGTTAATTTCTCAGGCCAGACTGGTGGCAGAGAGTTGCTGGCTTGGTGCTTTTGGGGGAGGAGAGGCAGTCTTGGAGTCCCTAGAGTTAGCAGTGGGCTAGGCTTGCATCTCTTGAGCCCAGCTACCATGGGAGGGCTCAGGGACGCAAGTCCCCCTCACAGGAATCCCGTTGTCTTGGCAGCTTGGAGGCTGGATTGGTGCCTGGGGTCCTGTCTGGAATCACAGCGTGGTAGCCGGAATCCTAGCCTCTTGGAGCAGTAGGGTCGGGAAGGAGTCGGGAGGGAGTGGGCATGGTGGTGGTTTAGCGTGACTGAGAGTTTCTGTTAATCAAAGCTCCTTGCTCTGTTCTTGAGCTCACCCTCCTTTGGGCTACGTTTATTGGACACGAACAGGCCTGGGCCCTGGGTGCCTTTATTCACATGTAGGAAAGTGGCCATGCTACATTCCCCTCCTTCCTTTGCAGAAAAAAGGTGGTTTATTGCCCTCGTGTGAACAGACATGAGCCTATTCTCTCCCCCATCCTGCTTCTTGAAGATGTGTTTGTTTTCCGTTCAACCTTTATTTATGCAATTATAATAAAAAAAAAATAGGGGCACCTGGCTGGCTCTGTCGGTAGAGCATGTGAATCTCGGCCTCAGGGTCATGAGTTCGAGCCCCACGTTGCGGGTAGAGGTTACTTAAAATGGATGTAAAGTCTTACTCGTGCTTTCTCTTAGGCCTTGCCTTTTTCATTTAATTTTCTGTAAGTCCTTCCTTATTGGTACCTAGAGTTCTCTCTTACTTTTTAAATTTTCTTTTTTTCTCTTTTTCCCTGTACCTTGTAATCATGGCTTTAGTCCCAATTTTTTTTCTTTTTCCTCTCACTTTTTATTTTTTTTTAAAATTTTTCTTAAAGATTTTATTTATTTGACAGAGAGAGAGACAGTGAGAGAGAGAACACAAGCAGGGGGAGTGGGAGAGGGAGAAGCAGGCTCCCCGCAGAGCAGGGAGCCCGATGCGGGGCTCGATCCCAGGACCCTGAGATCATGACCCGAGCCGAAGGCAGACGCTTAACGACTGAGCCACCCAGGCGCCCCTTTCCTCTCACTTTTTAAAAAACAGCTACATAATATTCTATTGTGTGGATGTGCCAGTTTGTTTAACCAGCACCTTATTGATGGACGGACACTTGGTTTGTTCTGATCTTTTGATACTAAATTGCAGTGAATGGCCTTGTGAATATGCCACTTTCTTACAAATTTATCTGAGAGAGGAGTTTTCAGTAGTGGGATTCCTGAGCCAAAAGGAAAATGGATTTGAAATGTTGGTAGACATTACCAGACTTGGCTCCACACGCCTTTATTACTATTTTTACCTCCCACCAGCAACTCGGGAGACTGCTGGTTGCCCACAGCCTCGAGGACAGGGGATGCCGGCCAGCTTCTGGACTTCTGACAGCCCAGTGGGTCAGACGTAGCCTCTCAGGCTCTCGTTTGCTTTTCTCATCATGTGGCCATTTATCAGTGGGCTACTGGTCTTTCCAGCTTCTAGAAGGTCTGTGTTAGAGTAATTAGTTCCCATGGATTGCAAATGTTATTTCCTGATTTGCCATTTCTCTTGTGACTGCTTATGCCTTTTCGTTGGCTTGGTGTTTTCATTTTGTTTAGCCATGAAGAAGATCTTGCTTTTTCATGCAGTCAAATATATTCATTTTTTTTTTCTTTGGTGATGTCTGAATGTGGAGTCATACTTAGGAAGGACTGCTCCATTCCAAGATTATAAAGGAATTTGCCCATGTTGTCTGTTTTATTTTATAGTTAATCTCCGGAGATTTGGAGTTGATCCTGGTATACGGTGTAAAGTATAGATACAACTTTGTTTTGTCTCAAAACGCTATGTTGTCTCAACACCATTTATTAAAAAGTCCGTCTTTACCTCACTGCCTTTATCATATACTGAATTTCCAGCTGCTTTGAGCCTTTCTGGGCTTATTCTTCTCCTCCCTTGGTCTTTCTGTTGTTAGACTAGTGACTTTCTGTTTTCTTTATGAGGGAGATGATATTTTATTTTTAAAAAATATTAAAAATTTTTGGGGGGGTCGGGGAAGGGGCAGAGGGAGCAGGGGAGAGAGAATTTTTTTTTGTTTTGGAAGATTTTATTTACTTATTTGACAGAGACACAGCGAGAGAAGGAACACAAGCAGGGGGAGTGGGAGAGGGAGAAGCAGGCTTCCCGCTGAGCAGGGAGCCCGATGTGGGACTTGATCCCAGGACCCTGGGATCATGACCTGAGCCGAAGGCAGACGCTTAACGACTGAGCCACCCAGGCACCCCAGGGGAGAGAGAATCTTAAGCAGGCCCCACGCCCAGTGGGGAGCCCGACATTGGGCTTGATCTCAGGACTGTGAGATCATGACCTGAGCCGAATCAAGAGTTGGACACTTAAACGACTTGGCTACCCAGGCGCGCCCCGGCAGGTGGTATTTTGATATCAGTTAGGATTAATCTTTTACCCCTCATTTTTCTTCCTTTTCAGAATTTTCCTGTTTATCTGCTTGTTTTAATTTATGACCCTTAGAATCTGCTAGTCTACCAACAGAAAATAAAACAGGTGCTGCATTGAGATTGCATTAAATTTACAGATGACCTTGGGGAGAATGACCTTTTTCTGATATTGCATCTTTTTATCCAAGAACATGGTATACCTTTTCATTTGTTCAAACTTGTTATGTCATTCAAGAGCATGCTCACATTTTCCTTCCAGTTCTATACATTTTGTGCACTTACTTTAAATCTGTTTCTGGGGGTGCCTGGGTGGCTCAGTCAGTTAAGCATCTGCCTTTGGCTCAGGTCATGATCCCAGGGTCCTGGGATGGAGTCACAACATAGGGCTCCCTGCTCAGCTTCTTCCTCTCCCTCCGCTGTTCCTCCTGCTTTTGCTCTGTCTCTCTGCGAAATAAATAAAATCTCAAAAAAAAAAAAAATCTGTTTCTGGATATCTGATGTCTTATTGCTCTTGTCATTAAGGTACTCTTTTCTGTTGATTATCTAATTGGTTATTTGAATTTATGAAAGGTATTGGTTTTTGTACATTAATTTTATATCTCACTAGCTTACCAAATTGTTGTTTTTAGGAACATAGATTTTCAGTTGGTTCTCTTGGGTTTTCCACTGATACGGTCATTTCCTTGGCAAGTGATAACTTTATCTCCTCCTTTCCAGGTTTTGTTCCTACGATTTTAGTCTCTTGTCTCAATTGCATTGGCCGGTGAGTTCTGTTTTGAAAATGTTCATTTTGAGATTCTAGTGAGTCCTCCATGTGGAGATGTAGGCCTGGAGCTTACATCTTGGAGAGAGATAATAGGGCAAAATCAGATTTGGAAGCCATTGACTAGAGATGGTGGTTAAACTGGGAGCATATGTGTTTATTAAAGGAGAAAGGGCAGCAGGGAGGAGGGACGGAGCTGAAGATGACACTGTGGTGATGTGTGGTTGACAGGCAGAAGCCCCAGAGGAGAATGGGAAGGAAGAGCTGCCCCTCCCCACCTTTAAAACAGAACTTATTTTTTAGAGCAGTTTTAGGTTCACGGCAAGACTGAGCAGAAAGTGCACAGATCTTCCGGTCTACCTGCAGCATCCTCTTGTCCCCCACTGCGGACATCCCTCTTGGGAGTGGTACCCTTGTTAAGATCCATCCGTGAGCCTCCAGTGACATGTCATGATCACCCAAATCCACAGTTTACATTTCAGGTTTGCTCTTGGTGTCGTACGTTCAGTGGATTTAGACAGATGTGTGATGACAGGTGTCCATTATTAGAGTATCCTACAGAATAGTTTCACCGAAGGGCTTTCTTCTTGAAGCACTCTTGCCTACTCAGCACGCTTACCCACGGTCAGTGTTTCACGTTCTACTTTCGGTTCTGTTTCCTTGTTGAGCACACTACTTTCCTTAGTCTTTACTGAACTTCATCTTGTTGATTAGCAGTCATTTCTTTAATCTTTCCACCCCCGCACCCCCCCACCCCCCACCTGTGTCAGTCCTTGATTCTTTTTGAAAGAGAAGTATTTCTTCAGTGGAAATTGTTTGAACAGTTACCTGCAGGAAGGAGTTATGTTTGAATGGGAGCCTGAGGGTTGTTCTTTTGGTTACAAATGAAGCAGTTAAACAGATAGGAAGATTCGAAATGTTTTTCTGGATTTTCATGGACGTGAACTTAAAAAGCAATTCATTTAAAAAGGATACAACCAGGGGCGCCTGGGTGGCTCAGTCGTTAAGTGTCTGCCTTTGGCTCAGGTCATGGTCCCAGGGTTCTGGGATCGAGCCCTGCATCGGGCTCCCCACTCGGCAGGGAGTCTGCTTCTCCCTCTCCCACTGCCCCTGCTTGTGTTCCCTCTCTTGCTGTGTCTCTCTCTGTCACATAAATAAATAAAAAAATCTTTAAAAAAATAAAAAGGATACAACCAAGTCTTAAAATATGAATAGCTCATTCTTACTCTGGTTGGAGCAGGTTCAGTAGACATTTTCCTAGGTTTGAATGATAACCAACCACTGAGGAGATTTGATGAAGTTTGTCTCATGTTTAAAATGTATTTTCTTCCATTAGAATGTTAGAATGAGTGAAAACCTTGGTGTCTTTGCCCCCCAGATGACTCTGTACTCATGGCTTAACATCTCAGCCAGACTGATTTGCAGCCTCATGTTCTAGCAACATGACACACACTCTCAAGAGTGGAGCTGAATCTCACCTTCTCTCTTGGGTTTGCCATTCTTGCCTTCCCTGGAAAGTGGCTGAGTTTTGAGACTTTTTATAGGAAGAAAGTAAGTAGTCAAATTACTGCAAGGACGTATAAATGGAACTTTCTAATTGGCAGGAGCTCTTGGGGAATAAAAACTATGTTTTCGGTAGAAACCAGAGAACATGATGGATGAGAGGTAGGTTTTGCTTCTTAGTAATGGACCCCATCAACGCGCCCGTTTGTTTCCGGAGCCTCGTTAGTGGGGACGCTAGCTGTCCTCTGAACACGGGCTGCAGCTCAGACTGTGCCAGGCAGCTGTGCCCTGCGGAATCTGGCTGTGCCCGTGTCTCCAGTCCCTAGCGGGCCACATGGTTCCAGCCTCCGCCCCCATGGCTGTAGTGCCCCCAAGGGTGCCGGCCACTCAGCTCCCGCCTGGCGCGTGGCTCCTGGGTCAGGAGTTTGCTGAGCCACTTCTCGCCAAGCCTTCGTCTGCTTGGACACAAGCCTTCTCTGAGCCATTGAGTGAAGAGGCATGTCATCCCCGCCCCCCCGCCAATAGTCAGAAGCTGGTCCAGGCTTATTGACCACTGACCTTGAGGCAACTGTTTTGATTAAGTTGTCTTTCGTAAGAAGCTTTATTTGTGTTAAAGAAAAGAGAGACTTCTTTTTTAGAACAGTAGTTGGGAAATTCAGAAGTTTCAGTAATCTCTTTGAAACCATGCCCAGTAGCAGGTGGTTGTAAGTACACTGTCAGAAGAATGGGGGCTGCAAGTTAATCATATGAAATGGTTATTTGCTATTAATATAATCTCCAGAATTTCTAAATCCCGGTTTGTGTCTGTGTGGCATGGTTGGTTAAGATTTCAAAGCTTAGGATTCATGCTTAGGATGTAATCCTAGAGTAGTAAGTTGAAAAAAGACAGTTAAAGTGGCCTGCTGGTCTAACCCACCCCCCCCCCCCCCCCCCCCAAAAGTACCAGAAAGTCAGGTTTCCTGAAGCCCTTAGTTGTTGGAGGGATATTCGCTTGTGCGGTCTTCAACTGGCTAGGCAGGTTTGATTTTTAAGCAACAGCTAATCTTATCTATACAAACACTTCAGAATTTCTTTAAACAGTGGTAGATTTGTATATTCCGACCTCTACTGGTTTTCCTTAATGGGAGACTTTATTATTTGGTGGTGTAGAGTGGTAAAGAGAACAAACCAGGAAGGTTCCTGCCTGAATGGGGCTGTTCTCCCTGATTGCTCTACTGGATTTCCAGAGATGAAGAAGCTACATAAATTAGCTATGAGCTGTTGTGTTACTTGACTGACACGTGGTATTTTATTTTTCGTTTGGTCGTACCTCTGCAGTAGCTACCATGTATGACAAAGAACCTGTGGTAGGTGTCTGAGAACTACGGAGCAACCCAAGACTCGGGGGCTCTCCAGCACCTTAGTGAGGACGATGTGCAGAGATGACTAGTGAGATGTGGGCACAGGGCAGCTAAGCAGACGTTAAGCGGATGTGCAGGCGACACTGGACATCCTTAGGAAGACACAGTTCTGACCGGGATCATGGCAGGCAGCGTGGGACAAGTGGTGTTGGAGCTGTAAAGGGTGAGAGGTTGTCCACAGGGGAGGGGACGCACATGGCAGAGAAGCATGATGTACTCAGGGAGCGAGCATTCAGTGTGGCTGCCGAGTTGGTGGGAGCAGTGGTTGGAAACCTCTTTAGGACGGGATGAGAGATGCTTGAATGATGCATCTGAGGCTCTCAGTCTTTTCGCTGAGTCAGTGGGGAGGAACCATTGCCAACAGGGTGACCTTCCTCATCAGCTTGGGCCACGTTCCTTATTTATTTATCTGTTTATTTTTTCAACAAACCACATAAGCCCTCTCATTACTGATAATTAGGAGGTCCACTGTTTCAGGATGACTCTTCTCGACCTAGGAATCGTCCTGTAGAACTCCAAGGATTCCTTAAATCCCAAGGGTCAGTTTGGCCACGTGCTGTGAGAACCGAGGACACTAGAGTTATAGCTCCATTAGTAGGTACTCACGTTCTCTGCCATTCTTCCCTAAGCATGCCTGCCTGGCAGGCTCCCTGGGATCCCAAGGGGCTTCTGGTCTTGGGCACAAGCTGTGCTGAAACCCAGCCCTTGCTGTGAGCATCGAGGCCTCGACGTTGAGCCCGAGTTCCCTGTGGTGACATCCTCTTGGGGGTTTTGGTGTCCTTGCTTGCCAGCAGACCTCAATTGGGGACATACAGTGTGTCACGTTCCCTTTGGACTTCTATGAGGAAAAAATGAGGGTCTCTCTCCTTTTCGTCTTAGAGATTCCTCAGCCCCGATGCTGAGGTTTTGAGTTATGGAGGGCAGCCCTTGGCCAGAACCTGGAAGGTACTTGAGCTCTTTTTCCAGAGCAGTGGGCTCCTACCAGTCCCATAGTTGTCTAGCTAGTTGGGGGCTGGCTCGCAGGACCCTCCTTGTTAGCCGAGATCTCTGGCAACCTCTAGAACGTGGGAACGCTGCCTCAGTCGGGCTCCTGCTCCACCTGGCGGAGGGCACTGCCTGGGACTGTGTGTGCAGGGAGGTGACTTTATCAGCCCTGTGATGGAGAAAGGTAGCTACATAGTATAGAGCCTGGATTAGTGATAAGGTCTTGACCGGGGATAGAAGCTGGGACTACAGATGAAGAGACAGACTGTGTTAGACAAAACAAACTTCTTACTGAGGCAGAATTGAGGGGATTTGGTGACCTCCTGGATATAAGACAGAGCAAACCTGAAGCTTATCTAATGTGGTTTCTAGTAAAGGCTTGAATCAAGGCATGCAGTAGGACAAACAGAATATGTAGAGGTTAAGATGATGGGTTAATTTTAGCACACGCTGATGCATGCGTAGGATCGCCTGGTGAAGGTGTCTGGCAGGCAGAATATCCTGGAGGAATCAAATCCTAGGTGATGAGGTGGTCACGGCTTGGAGATAACCCAGCTCAGTGTGGGATGAGGAAGGTGGATGATCGAGTGATGTTCAGGGAGCAGCAATACTTAAGGGAGTTGGGAAGCAGGAGGACTCCTGGGGTAGATACCAGGACACTGAGACAGAACGGATTGGGGAAGTGAGAGACACGGGACCGCAGTTTCACGTGGCCAGAGAAGCGGAGTGCAGCAGGGAGGTGGGCAGAGCGTCCGGAGCACCAGACATGACAGCTAACACCTGACGCCTGAAAGTGGACATAGCACCTGGGGGTTTTGATAGCAAATCACAGAAAGGGACTCGCTCATTTCAGTATATAAGGAAATCACTGGAAAGTTACAGAACCTATGGGAAGTCTGTGGAGCCAGGGAACGGACTGCAGCCAAAGGATGCTGGGCAGTCGGGACCACAGGCACAGCCAGGCCACGTGAGCGGTGTGGTTTAGGTTGCCCGTGGCTGCCGCTTAGCTGCCATCCGTGGAGATGGGGGTATCAGGCCAGGATCCGGGTGCCCTTAAACTGTCGTTCGAGCTCTTCCCTCTGGGTTTAATTCCACGGCAATTTTCCAATTATTAATGGGCGTCCCACTTGGGAGCTAATGAGATGGTCATGTTAATTTCTAGTCTTCTCTTACCCGTGACAGGCTTGTATTTACCTCTGTGAATTGATCTGTTAGCACTGAGAGAATGCAGTGAGTGGATGCTCCCAGACTCGTGTTTGCTTGGCGGTTGTTTCTTATTGTAAACTGATAAATGGGCATGCTGATCTGAGACAGGAATGTCTCGAGTGTGGTTGATGCGTATGAGGACCTGGGAGATGGATCTGCTCCAGGCACATGAGCATGTAACGTCCAGCTTCTGGGCTTGCGGAGGTCTACAGGTGGTGAGGCTCCTGGGGAGACCGTGCTGGCCTCATCTCCCTGAGAAACTCGGTCACAATGGCGCACGGGTTGTGAGCGGGTTTCTGACCTCCTGCAGACCTCCGTGTCTTTGCACTCACACGGTTCCCCTTTCCCAGAATACCCTTCGTTTGCCCTGATGCTGCTCTTGGTCTGCGGACTCCCTCTCAGCCTCTGGGTCTCCATGTGAATGCCACCTCCTTAGCCTTCCCAGACCCTCAATCTGCGTTTTCTCTTATCCTCTCTTTTCCCACCTAGAATTTCTGGGCGTTTTGTAACAATAATAGCACGTATGTGGGAACATGGTCTTTCCATTTTACGGGACAGAAAGCTGAAGCTGGGCAGGGCCTTCTGGTTTCCTTCCCTGTGCATTGCAGGGCCCGGAGCCTGCGACCCAGCAGGTGTTCGGCAGTGTTTGGTGAAAGAAAGTCCAGGGTGTGGTTGGCACATTCGGGAGGGGAAAAGGCCGAGAGGACCCCAGTGCACCCTGGGTGCCCGAAGGGGAATGTGGAAACCCTTGCAGGAAGCTTGCAAGAGTGCCAAGCATGCCGCGTGCTCACTTGCCTGGCCCCACAGTCGTTGCTTCGTTCAAGATGGAAATAGCATTATTGATTTTTTTTTTTCCCCTGATTGTGAGAGTACAGGCTTCTAAAATTTTTCAGAAAATGACTAATAGGAGAGTAAAAATCACCTAGAATTCTACCATTCTCACATTTTCGTTTTTTGAAACTCGGCTTTCCTGTGAATGAATGTGTGTATTTTTCCAAACACAGACAGGATCCTGTGTACTTACGACCTGGTCCCCGGCCCTCTTCACTCGCGTCCGTGGGCGTTGAGCGGCCGTGTGGTGCTGCGTGGCCCGAGCTCACGCCTTGTGTCCCGGGAACACTTGGGCTCCGACACACTTTGTGTTGTGCACATGGCGCGGTGAGGAGCCGACTTCCTGTCATAACGTTGGTCCTTCAAGACACAGGGCTTTCCTTCAGTCTGGCGCCTCATAGAGGAGAATGGGAATTGGGGTTCCAAGTTTTTGTTTGTGACCAGTTCTGTCTCTTTGGGGGGTTTGCGTTAGTCGTTGGATGCTCTCCTTGCATCCAAAAAGACTCCAAAAAAGTTCCTTCCTTCACCCCTACGAGAATGGGTATTTTTAGCTTTTGGTGCCTGAAGCTCCACTTGAAGAGGAGAAACTCCTTGTAAGTTTCTGGGTGAGGATGTTAATAGTGATTACTTACCGAAACAATAACAGCGGCGACAGTACTCCTGGTTACATTTACTCGTCCTCTACTAGGTGACCAGTGCTGCACCAGGCACTTTGCTCACTTGTAATTCTTACAAGAAACCTTGAGATATTGGTGTCGTGAGCCCCACGGTATAGATGAGAAACTGAGGCTTAACGAGATAAAATAACTTGCACGACGCTTACAAGGGTGGAGTTCCCTTGGCAACACTGTATTTTAAAAGGAGAAGCAGAAATGTTTTATTCTTTTTTGGAACGTGTTTAAATTTATTTATTTGGCTGTTGATTGTAGTGACTGGGAGAAGCAAGCCAGTCAGGATAGGCTGGTGCCCTGGCAAACTGGAATGACTGTGTATTTTCTCCTTGGGTTTCCCAACCCTTGGCTTGGCTGATTCCAGCTTTACCTTCTGTTCCTCTCTTCTGCTCTGTTGCTGGACAGCTGTTAAACATCTGTTCCTCTCTGCTCTGAGGACGTGCGGTTGCTGCGTGCACCGACAGTGGCCCTCTGTATCCTGTTTGTGTGTGCTCCAGGAGCCTTCAGAATGAAGAGGCTCGTTCGGCGCGGTGCTGTCCTATGTGCTCCTGTCACTGTGTCCCCAGTAAGTCCCCGGTTACTGGTGAAGACGTCTAACAAAATTAGGGACTTTTTCCTACCACAGGAATGAAGGAAAAGAAGAAGATAAGACAGAGTGGAAGGAGGAAATCTCCTATAAAGAAAAGGGCGGGTTTTACGTTCTCAGAAATAGGGGGTTCTCAAGCATGAGGGAATCCTGTTGTGGATCTGGATGGTGGGAGGGCACTTGTCAGAGGGGAACAGTCCGGGTTTCCAGAAGCTAAATGTTAAAGTTGAGCATGGTTTGGATGCAGATAAGAAGTTCTCCCGCCTCCTCTACTGGCTTTAAAACTGTTCTTTTTTTTTTTTTTTTAAGGTCATTTGGGGGGAGCCTCTTTGCTACCAGCTTCGCTCTTTCAGTGTGGCCTGACCCCTGAATCTTACCCTCCCACACGAACTTGAGAACTTGATTCTTTTCTTACAAAGACTTCTTTCCAACCCCTGCCCTCCCTCCAAAATACTCCATATTTGGAGCTAAGTATTTTGAGCAGAGCCTGGCTTGAGGGCATGTTGAGAATGTTCCTCTGTCCCGTGGATATGGCAAAGTATGACTTTAAAGCAAATGTATATAAACCAGGAAATGTCTCTCCAAGCCGGGGACACGCTCTTTTCCCTTATGAATGTGCCACACCGTGGGGTCTGTCCTCTTTCACGTGCCTTTCTCACGTGCTGGAGAGAAGGTGATCAGCCGTGGTTGAGATGATGAGAAGGACTAGAGAATCGAGAAAACGCAGTTTCTTAGACCATTCTTCTTGTGAGTCTCGGGTGGTTAGCAGAGTTAAGAACTTACATCGGGATATAAAATGAGAGAAAGCTTCACACTTTCACTTTCACTATTAACAAAGTTTTCATATAGGAGAACCTGAGTCAGAACGAACCGAGCAGTTACCTGGTGGTCATGGAAATCTCATCTGTGTTGTGTTGATGAAAGAAACAGACCCAGAGCAAGGATCAGGGGCTCTTAATGCATTCTCCAGAAAGTTAGGACTTGTGGACCTTGTTTCAGCTGAGGTCCGCTAAGGTTACTTGTTTTCATTCACTGTAGAATATTCCGCTTGAGAAATCGTCACAACATTTTCTGGGATATTTTCAATGAAGTTTTATGAAGTCTTATTGACTTGGAAGATAGACGAAGAACTTGACAGCCCATTTGGGCAGAGAAATACAAACATGCGAATTATCACAAGCATAGTTGATGTAAATGCTTCCCTTTGGTTTCCTAACCAGAGCCCCGACCCAGATTTGGAAAACGCGCCAAGCCTCCTGCCCTGAACAGCAACCGTGATAGGGGCATCCTCATTTTGGTCCCATCTTTAGTGGGAATGCTTCCAAGTCTGATGCTTTTTGGTGGTTTCTGCAAGAGATCCTTCACTTAGGTTAAGAAAGCTTCTATTCTTAGTTTACTGGATTTTTTTTTTTTTTTAAATCAGGAAAGGCTGTTGAATTTTATCAAATGCTGTTTTCCCATCTGTTGAGATGGTCATATGTTTTTCATTATGAACCTTTCTGTCCTATTTGACTTTTTATTTTTAAACCATTCGCACATAGTATATCCACCGACTCAAGGCTTTAGGACTCCTTTAAGTTGCTGACTTTGCAGTAGTAATACTGCATGTGTTTCTCCTTGGACTGATTGCTCCTTTGCTCTGTTCCTATCTGCGCTTGTTTTTGTAACGATTTCCGCTTTCTAAGCAGTTAATGATTTATTGATTGATTTTAAAGCCTCTCCTGTCAGTCCCTGGGTTTTGGGAAGAGTGAGAGCACACCCACATGCCAGGTCGGTCAGGCTGGGGGACTCTCAAACACCCAGCCTGCCTTGTGCGGCTTCAGTCCAGGACCTGACGTGTTCTTGTAACCTTTGAGATGTCCTGTTGCTTTACCCGGAGATCCTGACTGCGAATCCGAGCTTGGAGTTGCATTACAAAGCCTGACAACTCAGCCTGAAATTTCAGGAGAAAACTGGAAGTTTCCTAGGACCTCAGCCGTTGAGTGGCTGCAGGACTCTCTGGTGGAGTTTCCAGCCCAGACTGCTGACCCCACCGTCCTTCCTGGACTGTGAAATAGAAGGAAACCACATGGATTCCACCCTGCTTTGCCCTAAAAGAGCGCTCCCCTACTCGCCCACCCCCATTTACCGTGAAATTCCTCAAGCATTCCCCCTTTCGGATGTGTGTGAATGGGAAGCAGAATGCCAGATGCTGTACGGCTGTAGCTGGTCTGCTGGAGACTGGGCTGTGGTTCACACTTGCTGGCAAGGAGGAGGGACGTACCCGCGCTGCTTGCCACGCGAGGTTACTGGGGGATGTTGTCCGCAGGTGTGGGTGTATGGCCGGTGTGGGAAGAGCTCTGGGTCTTTAGGTGGAGACCTGTCCTGTTCTTCCAGCTTGAAGCAGAAGCCGAGCACAGACACACCGCCTTTTTAAAGTATACCCTCTCTGCCTGAGATAGGGCTTCCTGGGCTAGTGATGCCGGTCGATGTTCCCTGGGCCACCCGTAATGAACATTTGAAATTGGGTTTTCTTTGTTTAGAATCAAAATGACCTCCCCCGCCCCCTTGTATTTATTTATTTTAAAAAAGATTTAAGAGAAAGCGAATGAGTGTGCGCATGAGCGGGAAGGGCAGAGGGAGACGGAGGGAGAATCAGAAACAGGCTCTGGGTCGAGTGTGAAGCCCGACGCAGGGCTCGATCTCATGACCCTGAGATCACGACCTGAGCTGAAACCAAGAGTCGGATGCTTAACCCACTGAGCCACCCAGGCGCTCACCCTCTTCTTAAAAAAAAAATAACATTTTCAGCATAAACTTTCTCCACCTTTAATTTTTTGCAAGCTTCATAGTAACATAGGCCCTATGTGGACAATGTTTATCCCATAGCTTGATCTTTGTACCCAGAGCAATTTCTGTGAACATTTCATTGGATATGTGATAGCGAATATGTGCATATCTCCTTGGAAAATACGATGTAAGTAATACTGTATTGTCTTTTTTTTATATAAGATTTTATTTATTTGTCAGAGAGCACAAGCAGGGGGAGCGGCAGGCAGGAGAGGGAGAAGCAGGCTCCCCACTGAGCAGGGAGCGCGATGTGGGACTCGATCCCAGGACCCTGGGATCATGACCTGAGCTGAAGGCAGATGCTTAACCTACTGAGCCACCCAGGCGTCCCAATACTGTATTGCCTTGATTTAGCTTGTAATTCAGGCTTTATTAACATTAGGCATTTAATTCAAAATACAATAGGCTAACCATTGGTTTAGAATTTGTTTTGGGGCCTGCCATTGTGTGCCGCGTGTTCTAGATTTTCCACTTCTGTTGGATTGCACAGAAAGTGCAAATGACAAACAGGCACGTGGTGGCAGAGTAGGGAACCAAGGATTCCAGATGCTACAATCCCAACACACAAAGACTCACCAAAAACCGTATTTTTTTCTAACAGCTTTGTTGAGACACAGTTTATATCTCCATAAAATTCATCCATTTATTTTTTTTTTAATTTTAAGTAATCTCTGCACCCAACATGGGGTTCTAGCTCACAGCCCTGAGATCGAGTCACATGTTCCTCTGATTGAGCCAGCCAGGCGCCCAAAATTCACCCATTTAAAATGTATAGTTAAAAAAAAAAAAGTGTCTAGTTCAGTAAAGTGTCTAGTTCAGTGACTTCTAGTAAATTTACAGAGTTGTACAATCATCACCCAATTTTAGAATCTTTCCACCACCCCAAGAAGATCCATCATTACTGGTTACAGTCAGTCCTTGGACCAGCCCCAACCAACGCTATTCTGCTTTCTGCCTAGACATTTGCCTTTTCCGGATACTTAGCATCAGTGGGAACATACAATATGTGGTCTTTTGCATCTGGCTTCTTTCACTTCGCATCATGTTTTCAAGGTTTGTATATGTGGTAGTAGGTATTAGTAGTTCTTTTTTTTTTCCTAAATAATAATCCATTGTGTGCACACACCACAACCTGCTCATCCATTGATGGATATTTGTGTCTACCTTTGTCTATTGTAAATTAGCACTCCTATGAACATTTGTGTACAAATATTTATTTGAATACCTGTTTTCAGTTCTTTTGGGTACATACCTAGTAGAATTCCTGGGTCCTTTGGTAATTCTATGTTTAACTTTTTGAGATTGCTAAACCATTTTCCAGGGCAATGAAACCATTTCACATTCCTACTGGCGGTGTATGAAGGTTCTGGTTTCTCCACATCTTGCCAACGCTTGTTAGTATCTTTCATTAAAAAATTACCATAGCCATCCTGGTTGTTATGAAGTACAATCTAATCGTGGTTTTGATTTGCATTTCCTAATGACTAATGATGTTGAGCATCTTTTCATGTGCTTGTTGGGTATTTGCGGAAAAACGTTGAGGTGCTTTAAATTTTTTAGTCCGGTTGTTTGCTGTTGAGTTGTAAGAGTTCTTTATGTATTCTGGATACTAGACCCTCATCAGATATATGATTTGCAAGCATTTTCTCTCTTTCTGTAGGTCATCTTTTCACTTTCTTGATAATGTTCTTTTTGCAAAAGTTTTTAATTTTGACGAAGTCCAATTTACCAATTTTTTTCTTTTGTTTGTGCTTTGGGTGTCCTATCTAGGAATGCATTGCCAAATCCAAGGTCATAGAGATGAACTCCTGTGTTTTCTTCTAGAGTTTTATGGCTTTAGCTCTTACATTTAGCTCATTGATGCATTTGGGAGTTAATTTTTTTAAAAGATTTATTTATTTGAGAAAGCACATGTGCAAGAGCTCACGCATGAGTGGGGGGAGGGCAGAGGGAGAGGAAGCGAGAATCCCAAGCAGACTCCGTGCTGAGCGCAGAGCCTGATGTAGGGCTCAATCTCATGACCTTGAGATCATGACCTAAGCTGGAACCAAGAGTTGGATGCTCAACTGACTGTGCCACCCAGGCACCCCAGAGTTAATTTTTATATATGGTGTGAGGTAGGGGTTCAACTTCATTCTTTTGTATGTGATATCCAGTTGTCCCAGCACTCTTTGTTGAGGAGGCTATTCTTTTAAATATTTTTTATATGTGGTTCTGTTTTTAGGCTCTATATTCTGTTCCACTGATCTTTTAACATATTGTTGTACCAGTACATACCACACTGTTGTTGTTTTTAGCACCTTAATACATTTTAGTCTATACTTCAGTAAGTATAGACTTAAGCTTATTAATGTGTTCAGATCTCAGTATTTAAGAAAAAGAGTGCAAGTACAGACTACTCTTTCTAACAGTTTATATGAAAAAAAAAAAAAAAAAAGATTGCCCCCATATTCCTTCAGAACTGTCAGAGTGGATGGGAAGGGACAGATTTGAACATGTTTACAGATTGCTGGAAAGAAGCTGGTGGGAAAGAGAAAAGTTGAAGATCAAAGAGAGAGGCTGTGGCGTGGGGGCAAGGTTTTGGAAGAGGAATGAAAGGTAAGGACACAGGCTTGTATGTGGTGAAAGTTGCCCACCTTTACCTGATGCAGTACTGTCACTCCCTGTTAAGGCTGAAACTACAGTTCTGCAAAAACAGTATGAACACACTGTGGTTTTTGTAAACTAAGCATGGAGGACTTGGAAATCGGCATTTAAAAATAAGTGGATGCATGAAAGCTAGTCATTGTTTCTCTGTTCGATCTTGCTGTTGGGATTAATTTTTGCATTAATGAGTGCAGTCTTTTCCCTTTGGGAGTGAGTTTTGATTTAAAATAAACTAAGAAAGGGGCGCCTGGGTGGCTCAGATGGTTAACATCTGCCTTCGGCTCAGGTCGTGGTTCTGGGGTCGTCGGGCTCCCTGCTGAGCAGGGAGCCTGCTTCTCCCTCTCCCACTGCCTTTGCTGCTCCCCCTGCTTGTGCTCTCTCTCTCTGTCAAAAAAAAAAAAAAAGATTGAGATTGAATTTTGACCTACCAAACTTAGTTTTGAAATAAAAGCCATATCTCAGTCCTGTGGTATTTGAGACTTTTATTTTGTTTTTATTGATTACAATATCTCTACAGAGTTGTGTGGTTTTTTTTTTTTTTTAAGGATAGAATGGGGTTTTTTTTTTTTTTTTTTAAAGATTTTATTTATTTATTCATGAGAGACAGAGGCAGAGAGAGAAGCAGGCTCCCCGTGGAGCAGGGAGCCTGATGCGGGACTCGATCCCAGGACCCTGGGATCATGACCTGAGCCAAAGGCATACGCTTAACCGACTGAGCCACCCAGGTGTCCCTAGAATGGTGTTTTATGAAGTGCTGGTTTGTATGGTCAAGATAAGAGTGAGCTGCTAATGATAAGAAAACAAGTGGCACTAAATGGGACCGAGGCACATTGGTACACCCCCCCTCCCCCACCTGAAGCATCAGAGACCATCAGTCCCATCCCATTCAACAAGTGTTTTTGCACTCTTTGTCCTTTTTGTCTGATTTCACATATGTGACTGTGCTCTGGAAGGCTGAATCTGAAATGTTAACTGTGGTTAGCTCCGTGTGGTGGGGTTGTAGCTGCTTTTTCTGAACTTTTTAAAGATTTATTTTATTTATTTATTTATTTATTATTATTATTATTATTTTTTAAAGATTTTATTTATTTATTTGAGAGAGAGAGAATGAGAGACAGAGAGCATGAGAGGGAGGAGGGTCAGAGGGAGAAGCAGACTCCCTGCCGAGCAGGGAGCCTGATGCGGGACTCGATCCAGGGACTCCAGGATCATGACCTGAGCTGAAGGCAGTCGCTTAACCAACTGAGCCACCCAGGCGCCCCGATTTATTTATTTTTTAAAGATTTTATTTATTCATTTGAGACACAGAGATAGCATGAGCAGGGTGAGAGGCAGAGGGGAGGGAGAAGCAGACTTCCCGCTGAGCCAGGAGCCCAGTGTGGGGCTCGATCCCAGGTCCCCGGGATCATGACCTGAGCCGAAGGCAGACGCTTAACCATCTGAGCCACCCAGGTGCCCCAATTTATTTTATTTTTTTTAAGATTTTATTTATTTATTAGAGAGAGTGGGAGTGAGCACAAGCAGAGGGAGAAGCAGGCTCCCCACTGAGCAGGGAGCCCAGTGTGGGGCTCGATCCCAGGACTCTGGGATCACGACCTGAGCCGAAGGCAGACACTTAACTGAGCCCCTTATTTATTTATTTTAGAGAGGGAGAGGGGAGGAGGGGCAGAGGGAGAGGGAGAAAGAGTCTTTTTTTTTTTTTTTTTGAAGATTTTATTTATTTATTTGACAGAGAGAGAGTGAGAGAGGGAACACAAACAGGGGGAGAGGGAGAGGGAGAAGCAGGCTTCCCGCTGAGCAGGGAGCCCGATGCGGGGCTCGATCCCAGGACCCTGTGATCATGACCTGAGCCGAAGGCAGACGCTTAAAGATTGAGCCACCCAGGCGCCCCAGGAGAAAGAGTCTTAAGCAGATTCCTTGCTGAGCAAGGAGCCAGACGCGGGCTTGATCAAGACCCGAGCTGAGATCAAGAGTCCGACACTTCACTGACTGAGCCACCCAGGCGCCCCCTGGGGAAGTTTTAAAAAAATGTTCTTTTCTTGGGGCGCCTGGGTGGCTCAGATGGTTAGGCGTCTGCCTTCGGCTCAGGTCATGATCCCAGGGTCCTGGGATCGAGCCCCGCATTGGGCTCCCTGCTTGGTGGGGAACCTGCTTCTCCCTCTCCCTCTACTGTTCCCCCTGCTTGTGCTCTCTTGCTCTATCAAATAAATAAATAAAATCTTTAAAAAAAAAGTTCTTTTCTCATATTAGCTGTGTTGTCCAATAAAAGAGAACCATTACTGGAAATATGGAACATTTCCTTATTATAGTGAAATACAGTGTAACATAACGAATTGGCTCCAGTTAAGAATAGGCACTTCATAGGACCATTTGCCTGGGCTGCTGTCTCCCTGGATGTTAAAATGTTGCGTGAATCCTCCAGGTCAATGGCGGTTGTCATGACAGGGATGTCGCTGAGGAAAGCAAGGCGCTTGCCGTGTGCGGCATAGGGACAGTGGTTGGACGTTATCTCCTTGTTCCCATTTGGTGGTACATTTGCTGTTACTCACTTAGTGTAGATGGACCTTGACATTTCTTGTCCCTGAAAGTCTGGCTGGTGTTTATTCGCACCCTGCCTGGTCCCATCCCCCGTGGAGGCTGTGATGAGCTCCCTGGCAGGTGGGACCACAGTTCTCTGGTCTTGGGCCGGCAGCTTCTCCCTCCGCTTGCTCTGTCTCCCCGGGGTGGCTCAGAGGACCTGTGTGACTGGAGATCAGAGTGTCCCAGTTCATTCTTTCTGGTCATCACGGTATAAAAGATACCTAGTTTTGTCCTTAGGTGATATGAATGCCTTTCAGAAACTGTAAATTTTGAATTACAGATTCACAGAAAGTTGCAAAGAAAGTTGTACAGAAAGGTCTTACTTGCCCGTCACCCATTTCCTCTTGTTGGTTACGTCTTGTGTAATTGAATATAGTATCAAAATCAGGACATTGACACTGACGCAATGTGTGTGTATGGTTGTGTGTCAGCTTACGCTCCCCTAGATTCATGTAACCAATACTGCAATCAAGACGGGGAGCTGTTCCGTCACCACAGAGATCTCCATCTCCGTCCTGCTAGCCCACTTCCTGTCGCACCTGCTGTCCTCCCTCCCAGAGCGTCTCGAACGCCAGGTGACGACTAATCTGTTTGTCATCTCTGTCGTTCTGTCATTTCAAGAGTGGGATGTCAGAGTCCTACAGTCTGTAACCTTATGAGCTTGGGCTCCCCCCCCCCCCTTCACTCAGCATAATGTCCGTAAGACCTGGTGCAGTGTTACTATTGCAAAGTAATATCCCAAGGTGTGGATGGACCACGGTGTGTTTATTCACTCCCCTGTCATACGACTCCTGGGTTGTTTCCAGTTTGGGGATATGATAAGTAAAACTGTTAGGAACATTTGCATGTAGGTTTTCATGTGGACAACATTTTTAAGTTTCTCTGGGATACATGTCCAGGAGTGATATTGCTGGGTCATTTGGTAGGTGTGCGCTTAGTTTTGTAAGAAACTGCCACAGTTTGCCAGAGAGTTTTTAACCATTCTGCATCCCCATTAGCAATGTGTGAGAGATCCAGGTTCCCCACAGATTCTCTCTTGCTCTGCTTTCTGTTAGCTATTGTAATAGATGTGTAATAATAGCTCATTGTGGTCTCGATTTGCATTTTTCTAATGACTAGTGATGCTGAACGTCTTTTCATGTGCTTATTTGCCATCTGTAGATCATCTTCGATGCAGTGTTTCTTATGCTTTGCCCATTTTCTAATTGGCTTGTTTGCCTTTGACTGTTGAGTTTTGAGAGTCCTTAATACGTTCTAGATGTGAGTCCTTTATGGGATATGTGGCTTACAGATACGTCTCCCAGTTTGTATCCTGCCTTGTCATCCTCTTAACAGTGTCTTCTGCAGAGCAAAGGTTTTTTAGTTTTGATGAGGTTTGTTTATTGACTCTGTCACATGGTTAGAGCTCTTGGTGTCATGTCTAAGAACTCTTTACTGAGCTCTAGCTCCCTAAAGATTTTCTTAGGTTTCCTTCAAAAAGTTTTATACTTTTATATTTGCCATTTAAATCTGTAATCCATTTTGAGTTAATTTTTATATAAAGTGTGAAGGTTAGGTCACGGTTCATTATTTTGCCCAAGAAGATCCAGTTACTTCAACCCCATTTGTTACTAAGCCCGTCACCCTCTGTGGAATTGCTGTTATACCTTTGTCAAAAGTCAGTTGGCTGTGCGTGTGGCTCTTTGGAGGTCTCTCTCAGTGTTACTCCAATTTAATCTTTTTCAAAATTGTTCTAGCTTTCTTCAACTTGGCATGTAAGTTTTAGAATAATCTTCACTATATGTATCTACAGAAAATCTTGCTGGGATTTTTTTTTTTTTTTTAAGATTTTATTTATTTATTTGACAGAGAGAGACACAGCGAGAGAGGGAACACAAGCAGGGGGAGCGAGAGAGGGAGAAGCAGGCTTCCCGCTGAGCAGGAATTCCGACGTGGGGCTCAATCCCAGGACCCTGGGACCATGACCCGAGCCGAAGGCAGATGCCTAACGACTGAGCCACCCAGGCGCCCTTGCTGGGATTTTTAAAAAAAGATTATTTATTATTAGCACGAGTAGGGGGAGCAGCAGAGGGAGAGGGAGAAGCAGACTCCCCGCTGAGCAGGGAGCCCCATGTGGGACTCGATCCCAGGACCCTGGGATCATGACCTGAGCCGAAGGCAGACGCTTAACTGACTGAGCCACCCGGATGCCCCATCTAGCTGGGATTTTGACAGGAATTACATTAAACCTGTTACTTTCTGTTTCCAATTTTATTGACTTCGTTCTTTATTATTTCTTTCTGCTTGCTTTAGGTATATTTTGCTCTTCCTTTTTTGGTTTTTGAGATGGGAACTTAGATTAGTCATTTGATTCCTTTTCTCTTTCCTAATGTAAATATTTTCGTGCTATAAATTTCCCTCTCAGCCCTGCCTTTGCGATGCCCCACAAATTCTCATGTGTTAGATTTTCATTTTCACTCAGTTCAATGTATTTTTTTTTTTAATTTCCCAAGGGATTTCCTGTTTATTCCATGGATTGATTAGAAGTGTGGTTAGTTTCCTGGTATTGGGAGACTTTCCTGTTATCTTTCTGTTACTGATTTCTGATTTGATTCCATTGTGATTAGAGAATACACTGTGATTTCAGTTCTTTTAAATTTGAGGTTTGTTTTGTGCACCAGGATATGGTCTATCTTACTGTTTGTGTTAGTTTAATTTATATTAGATTAGGTTCTGGATGTGGGGGAGGGGGCATTATTCATCCTACCAAAGATTCACATCTGTCCCACATGCAAAATACATTCATCCCACACCTGACATCCCCTGAAGTCTCAACCCATTACAGCATCAAATCAAAGTTGAAAGTCTCATCTAAATATCATCAGCTCAAAAGTCCCAAATCTCATCATCTCAACCAGGTGCTTGTCAGACTCTGGGTATGATCCATCCTGAGGCGAAATTTCTCTCTATCTGTGGATCTGTAAAGTTAAACACCAACTTACCTGGACAGGCATAGGATAGCAGTTACAGATACACCCATTCCAAAAAGGAGAAAAATGAGCGAGAGAGAGAGAAGGAAGGAAAGAGAGGAAGCAGGACGAAAGGAGCGAAAGTCACTGGTTTCCAGCAGTTTCAAACTCCACCTCGGCAAGCTCCGCGAGGTTTCCGGGCCCAGGAGTCATCCTCTGTGGCTTGAGGTCCCACCTTGCAGCCCCAAGTCTTTGCGCTCCGCGTCCTCTTGCCCTTCTCTTGAGGGTAGCGCCTATTAGCACGGACTGGTTCGAGCAGCCTGGTTCCTGTCTGCCCACCTGGGGGAGTCTGACGGCTTTCTCTCATTCTCTCTCTCCTTTTTCATTCCAAGGTGGCAGTTTTTCTAGGGGTATAACATTCACAGAAACCTGTGGGTCTCCTGTTGTGTGTCACAGGGATTTATTTACTCCAGTAGATGCCAGGGTCCTCCGTGGATTGTGCTCTGTAATCCCATCTCTGTTCCTGGCTTCTGCTGAGATGGTCAAAAGGATCTGTGAGTGACAGGCTTACTGTCGCCAAAGAGCCTACCGTGCAAATGAATATTCTGTCCTTTGATTTCTTCTGCGAGCACCAGCGAGACGTTAGCTGGCCACACCCTGGGCTTTCCTTTTAGAGCTCCTTCCCCAAATCATCAAGTCCTGGTTCCTTTTTGCCTCCCAGTGTTTTCCTCAGTTTCTCTCTTCCCTCTTGCATTTTACTGTAAGCAGCAAGAAGAAACCGGGCCGTACCTCTAGCAGATGGCTTGGAAATCACCTCCATTCAGTATCCAAGTGCGTTACTTACAAGCTCTGCTTTCCACGCAGTCGCAGGAACCGTTCAGCTGCACTTTGCACCCGTCTGTAATGGATTCCAAACACTGGTACCTCCTTTCGCACCGAGCCCTCACTACTGTAGTGTGTTTGCTGTCCTTTTTTCTACCAGTGGTGTGTTCGACGATGATGCAGATGTCCTCTCTTCCTCCTGAGTCCTCCGCAGCATAGTCTGTTAACACCCGCATTTCTACCAGCCCTGTTTTAGGCAGTCTGGGCCTTTTTGATCATTCACTTCAAAAGTTCCTTCTGCATTTTGAGGCTTCTGTGGCTACGGTGCACTGCTTGCAGGTACCGAAATCTGTATTTGTTTCCTACAGCTAATCTAACAGTCTCTGTGGCTTAAGGCAACCAATCTTTATTCTCGTACGCTTCTGGAGGTCAGAAGTCTGAAATCAGTTTCACTGAGCTGAATAAAGGTGTCAGCAGGGCTGGGCCCCCTTTGGAAGCTCTAGGGGAAAATCTGTTTTCTTGCTTTCTTCTAACTCCGGCTCCTGCTCTTTCTCCATCTGCAAAGCCAGCAGCCTGGCATCTTGCTTCTGTCACCCACTGCCTGCTCTGTGTCAGATCTCCCCTGACTGCGTGATTGCATTTAGTGCCCCTTCCCCATGAGCCAGGCCAACCTGGGATTGACCCTTCTATCAGTACGTCTCTGGCTCTGGACATTTTTTTTGCTCTGAAGTCTACAATGTCTGATACTGACGCAGACGATCCCTAACTTTCGATGGTCGGACGATGGTTGGACCTGCTTTCTTACTTTGTGGTAATGTGAAAGTGATACACATTCAGTAGAAAGCATACTTCAAAATTTTGAATTTTTGATCTTTTCCCAGGCTAGTGACATGTAGTATGATATTCTGTTATGGTGCTGGGCAGTGGCAGCCATGCGATCCCGAGAGTAAACAACCAAAATACTGAGAATCATTCTGTACCCATGTAACCATCCTGTTTTTCACTCTTGATACAGTGTGCAATACATTACCTGAGATATTTAACACTCTATTACAAAATAGGCTTTGTGTTAGGTGATTTTGACCAACTGTAGGCTAATGTAAGTGTTCTGAGCACGTTTAAGTAGGTTAGGTGTATCAAATGCACTTTCGACTTAGGATATTTTCACCTTACTGTTGGTTTATTGGGATGTAAACACATTGTAAGTCAAGGAAGATCTTTATAGCCACTTCTGGTTTCTTTTGATTAAGGTTTGCACAAACTGTCTTTTTCCATCCTTTCACTTTCAGCCTACATGTATTGTCATATTTGAAGTGGCTTTCTTGTAGCCAGCATGTAGTTTGGTCTTTTTTTTTTTTTAAGATTTTATTTATTTATTTGAGAGAGAGAATGAGATAGAGAGAGAGCATGAGAGTGGGGTGGGAGGGAGAAGCAGACTCCCTGCTGAGCAGGGAGCCCGATGCGGGACTCGATCCTGGGACTCCAGGATCATGACCTGAGCCGAAGGCAGTTGCTTAACCAACTGAGCCACCCAGGCGCCCCTAGTTTGGTCATTTTTAAAAAATCTGCCAGTCCGTGTCTTTTAATTGATATATTCAGACCTATTATGTTTAAGGTGATTACTGATGTATCAGGGCTTACGCTGTCATTTCACTTTCTTCCTGTTCTCTTTTTTTCATTTCTCTGAATTTTTTCCTGTGAGTTACTTGAACCTTTTTTTAGAATTCCAGTTCAACATAGACATATTGTCTTTTAGTGTATCTCTTTGTACAGCTTTTTCTGCGGATGCTCAAGGTGTGTGTGTATGGATGTATGTGTATAAGCTATATATATGTATATATATATAAAATATATCATTTTATTATTTTTTAAATTTTATTATGTTAATCACCATACATTACATCATTAGTTTTTGATGTAGTGTTCCATGATTCATTGTGTATAACACCCAGTGCTCCATGCAGAACGTGCCCTCTTTAATACCCATCACAAGGCTAACCCATCCCCCCGCCCCCTCCCCTCTCGAACCCTCAGTTTGTTTCTCAGAGTCCATAGTCTCTCATGGTTCGTCTCCCCCTCCGATTTCCATCCCTTCATTCTTCCCCTCCTGCTATCTTTTTCTTTCTTTCTTTTTTTTTTTCTTAACATGTATTATTTGTTTCAGAGGTACAGGTCTGTGATTGAACAGTCTTACACAACTCACAGCGCTCACCAGAGCACATACCCTCCCCAGTGTCTATCACCCAGCCACCCCATCCCTCCCCCGCCACCACTCCAGCAACCCTCAGTTTGTTTCCTGAGATTAAGAATTCCTCATATCAGTGAGATCATATGATACATGTCTTTCTCTGATTGACTTATTTCGCTCAGCATAATACCCTCCAGTTCCATCCACGTCATTGTAAATGGCAAGATTTCAGATTTTATTTATTTATTTGAGAGAGAGAGGGCATAAGCCAGGGGAGGGGCAGAGGGAGAGGGAGAAACTGACTCCCCGCTGAGCAGGGAGCCCGATGCAGGGCTCGATCCCAGGATCATGGGATCACGACCTGAGCTGAAGGCAGATGTTTAACTGACCAAGCCACCCAGACGCTCCCGTAATTGCATAGTTATATAATTATAGTTTACTGGTGTTGTCATTTTTCCAGTTCAAATGAACTAGAGAAACCTTACCTCCCTTTATATTGCTTAGCTATTTCTTCTACATACTACATCAGACAGTATTCTTATTTTTGTCTCAACCATAATTTAGAAAACTGGAGAAGGACAGTTAACTGTACTTACCCACATTTTTATTATTCCTGTTGTTCTTCCTTCTTTTCTATATTCCAAGATTCCTTCTTTCATCATCTCCTTTCTGTTTAGAGAACTTTAGCCATTCTTTTAGGGCAGGTCTGCTGGTGACAAATTCAGTTTTCCTTCACTTAGAATGTTTTCTTCTGGGACTCCTGGGTGGCTTATGCTATTTGGAGTTTGCTCACCTTCTTGAATTTGTAGGCTTTTGGGTTTTTTTGTTTTTTTGGCAAATTTGGGAAGTTTTCAGTCATTTAAAAAAAAAAAAACACTTTTTCCAGCATGTCTTCTTTGGCCTCATTTGTTTTGGGGGAATTCTTTGTTCTCAACTGTTGAGTGCCCCTTTCAACTGTGAAGCATCTTCTGCTCTTGGCTCATTAGAGTTCATGGGGAACTTTGTGGTCATGCGTATCCCTCTGGGATTTTCTTTGTTGACTCAGGTGCCCCACATTGGAAGTGGTGTTCTCTAAAACCCTATCATTACTCTTTCCAAAACACTTGAGAAGTAACAGATATAATCCCCCTCAAAGGAAGAGGGGGCGTCCCATCCCACTTTCTTCACATGCAAAACAACTCTAGTTTTGTGTATGATGGGTTTTAAATTTTTTTTTTTCCTCCTAAAAGAAATTCACTCTTCTGTCCAAAGCTGATCAAAATAAAGATAAAGAGGGCGCCTGGGTGGCTCAGTTGGTTAAGCAACTGCCTTCAGCTCAGGTCGTGATCCTGGAGTCCTGGGACCAAGTCCCAGGTCGGGCTCCCTGCTCAGCAGGGAGTCTGCTTCTCCCTCTGACCCTCCTCCCTCTTGTGCTCTCTCATTCTCTCTCTCAAGCAAATAAATAAAATCTTAAAAAAAAAAAAATAAAGATAAAGGGGCACCTGGCTGGCTCAGTCAGAAGAGCATATGACTCTCATCTCGGAGTTGTGAGTTTGAGCCCCACGTTAGGTGTAGGTTACTTAAAATTTTTTTTAAAAAAACCAAGACGAAATGCTATTTTCTCTACACTAATAGTGTGGGCAGCTCTTGTCTGGAGCTCAGGAGGCACAAGCCTCACAGAGTGAAGGTGAGTAGTGGCCGCATTGGGCCGGAATCAGTTTTTATTGTTAGTGGTAATTTGATGTGACTGTGGGAAGTCTTACCAACCTTATGCATACTTCAGGTTCCATAAGAAGGAAGCAGTAGATCTTTCAGGTGCTGTGGAATTCCCAGAAGCTCCTCTCCATATCAGGTTTCCCTATTATTAGCATCATACATTAGTGTGTACATTTGTAACGATCGACGAGCCAGTATTGATACATGCTTATTACCTAAAGCCCATAGTTTACAGTAGGCTTCTGCTCTTCGTTCTGTGTAGTTCTCTGCGTTTTGCCAAACGCATAATGACATGTATCCACCATGACAGTATCATACACAATACATTTACCACCCTAAAAATCCCCTGTGCTCACCTATTCATCCCTTCCCTTGTCTCCCTAACCCCTAGCAGCCATCGATCCTTTTACTGGCTCCGTAGTTTTGCCTTTTCTAGAACATCATGTAGTTGGAATCACAGGCTATGCAGCCTTTTTAGACAAGCTTCTTTCACTTACTAACATGCATTCAGGTTCCGCCATGTCTTTTGGCTTGATAGTTCTTTTTAGTGCCAAATAACATTCTCTTGTCTTTTGTGCCACAATTTATCTCTTCACCTGCTGAAGGACATCTTGTTTGCTTCTAGGTTTTGGCAACTATGACTAAAGCTGCTGTAAACCCGTGTGTGCAGGTTTTTATGCGGGCATAAGTTTTCAGCTCATTTGGGTGAATAGTGATTGCGGGATTGTATTATAAGCCTATGTTTAGCTCTGCAGAACTGCCAAGCTGTCTTCACGCGATTTTTATTTGTGCCTCTTTGTGAAACTGCCCCCTCCACCTTCTACCCTGCCCTGAACCTTCTGGCTGGGGGGGGAAGGAACAGTTAAACAGGCTTGATGTTCAAATGTTTATTTTGCTCTATCGTTCAGTTATGCAGGAGAGAAAGTGTCATTGTTCATTATTAATTTTTCACGATTGAGTAAAAATGTGTATATTTTAAGATCTGTAAATGCTTATTTGATTTGTTTTAAGATTCAGTATTTATTTGCAAATTTCAAATAACATTCAAGAAGAGAATTCGATTTTGATTAGCTTTTTTACATAGTGGTAAATAGTATCCTATTTATAGGCAAGGAAACCGAGGCACAGAGAGGTTAGGTAAGTTGCCTGTAGTGGTCACAGCTGGTAGGAGACCGGGACCAGCTTTGAGACAGGTAGTCGGGCTCCTAAGGGCTGTATCAGGTCGCCTCTGTACTTAATACGTTGTGCTCATGATTTGAGTTCAGGACTGACATGTTTGTAGCCACCTTTTTAGCAGGGGTTCTCAAATTCCAGGGTTCAACAGAATCGTTGGGGAAGTTTGTTAACATGCGGAGCCCTAGGCCTCATACCCAGAGGTTCTGATCCGATAGGCATGTGATCGGAACCCTATTTTAGACCCCTCCAGGTGTTGCTGACGGAGGAGGCCAGCAGACCACGTGTAAGGAACTGCGATAGAAGATGAGCCGGAGGCCGTGGATTCAGATAAAGATTCCAGAGAGCCGGCTGAGTTGTCGGCTCTTCTGTGTAGTTTTGCCGGATGGAGTCAGAGAATAAATGGTCCTTTACCTCTGCCATCCTTCCTTGGGGGTCACCAAACAGTGACAGCTCTGGGTTGGCATGTTCGTGGTTGGAGCGGGTTTATATATGGAGGCAGAGGTGATTTGGCAGGGAGGGCAGTACCATGTGAGTGCAAGACAGAGCAGTTAACGTAAAAACTTGCCGGGACTGCTCTAATCTCAGTGTATGGCTGATTTTATCTGTTATCTTTGTATTGTGCAAACATTCTTACCTGCCTCATTCAGTGACAGATATGCAGATCTAAGGTGGGAGGGGACTTTGGAAGAATAACAGCCACAGGATGTGAGGCAGACATGGCCATGAGACCATCTGAGGCCTGTTTGTACCTCAGGCCAGATTGTCCTTAGGTCATCCTAGGTGGATGAGCATCGGTTCTGGGAGTGAGCAGCAGCTTCTTACGGTGTCATTTTTGTGTCTTTTGCAGGAAATGTATTCTTCCTTCTCTCTCTCTCTTTTTTTTTTTTTTTTTTTAAAGATTTTATTTATTTGACAGAGAGAGACACAGCGAGAGAGGGAACACAAGCAGCGGGAGTGGGAGAGGGAGAAGCAGACTCCCTGCCGAGCGGGGAGCCCGATGCAGGGCTCGATCCCAGGACCCTAGGATCATGACCTGAGCCGAAGGCAGACGCTTAACGACTGAGCCACCCAGGTGCCCCCCATTCCTTCTCTTTATTGAGGACTAAAAGAGACCACTTGGGATGCCTGGGTGGCTGAGTTGGCTAAGCGTCCGATTCTTGGATTCTTGATTTCGGCTCAGGTCGTGATCTCAGGGTCCTGGGATCGAGCCCTGCATTAGGCTCCGTGCTCAGTGGGGGGTCTGCTTGAGATGTTCTCTCTCCCTCCCCCTCTGCTTCTCCCCCTACTCTCTTTCACACACACACTCTCTCTCTGAAATAAAATCTTTTAAAAAATTTAAAAAAAAAAGGGATTACTTATCCGTAAGTAGACTTTCAGGGGCAGTAAATACACTGCTCAGATGTTAAGTGTGCACAGAAGTCAAGGTGTTTTACACATATACGTGTGTCCACGCCTGTGTAACTACCAGCTGGGTCAGGATCTAGAACGTTTGCAGTACCGCACAAGGCTCTTCTGTGCCCTTCCTCATTCAGGACCTTCCTCTGCTTTCCAGATTAGCCGTTCTTCCGATTTCTGTCACCACAGATTCATTTGTCTGTTCTTGGCCTGTTCTGGACACGTCTGATAAATGGAGTCCTACAGTGTGTAGTCCTTTGTGGCTGGCTGCTTTTACTCGGCGTAATGTTTTCAAGCATGGACCAGTGCTTCGTTCCTTTTTGTGGCTGAATAATACTCCATTGTGTCGATAGGCCACACTGTGTTGATCCATTCATCTCGAGACTGACATTCGGGTTGTTTCTACTTCGTGGCTGTGGTGCCCAAAGCTGCTGTGAACATCCACAGTCAGTTTGTGTGGACCTGTGTCCCGGTTCTCTTGGTAAATACCCAGGAGAGGGACTGTAGGGTTGTATGTGAACTTTGTGTTTTATTTTTTGAAGAGCTGCCAAAGTGGCTTCATGGCACTTTTTGAATGAATTTCTTCTCTGTATTATTTTCTCCTTTAGGTTTAAACACTTGGGATTTTTCTAATATCTGGAGGTGAATGCTTAGCTTATTTTCAGCTTAACTTTTTTCTAAAATAAGCATTTTCAGTGTGACTCCATGGTTTATTAACACACCGACACTGATATTTTCTTCATTATTCTCACCTCAGAGTTTTGTCACTTACTTTATATCTTCTTGGACCAATGCATTCTTTAGAATGGTGCTTCTCAATTTCCAAACAAATTTTTTTTTCTAGTCACTGTTTGGTTACTCTTTCTAATGGAATTATTCTGTGGTCAGAGAACGTGCTCTTCATGATACCAGTTCTTTTTTTTTTTTTTTTTTTTTCCAGTAAGAGTTCCGTGCAAGAAGCCTAAAGCACACTGAGTATTTGGAGCAGGAAGGGAGGGCATAATCCAGAGAATTGGGTACTTGCCATAGCCCTGGGCTCTGGCCTGGGTCTCCAGAATGCAGTCACCAAAGGAATGGCTCCCTGGTGACCGTTGGAACCACTGGTTCTGGGTATGTCCCCAGCTGCGATGAGCCCCCAGAGGCTGAATCAGGAAGCTGCTGAATTCTCAATTCCCAGGGAGCTGGAGCCTGAGCACGAGAATGCTGTTCCAGAAAAATCCTCGGCATTCACATCCTTGCTGGCCAGCCAGGAATAAGGTGGGAGGAGGAGCTCCTGAGAATCTGGGTACAGCCTCATGCATCCTTAGCAAACTAAATGTAAGAGTCTGGGAGTGTAATTTTGAGTTTGCTAATAATCTCTGCTTCATAGTACGGTATCTGCTGAGGTTGTATCCACCGCACCAGCCCTAGGAGATTTACTGACCTTTTTTAATGCACTATGCTGTCACTTTGCACGAATGTGCCACATGCCCTCGAAAAGAGTGTGTTTCACCCAGCTGTCGGGTATGGGGATCTGATTGAATCTCTGTCTCCATCAGTTGTAAGATGCATCATTATTTCATGTGCCACTAAGAATAAAAAAGCTGCCAATTTAACCAGACTTTATGATTTCTTATCACTTAGAATTTTTCATTTATACTGATTGAAAGAGTGCTTTAAACCTATTTAAACATTTTTTATAAACTTTTCCATTGTGCATTCATATAAAAAGTAAAATATGACCAAAGTAAGTTGGTCAGGGTATTTCCAAAACTTCTTCACAGAGTCCCGCTCTTCAGAATCACTCAGTGGAGAGTATTTGTGTTTTTCTGCGCAGCGCTGTCCTCTGTACAGCTGAAGGCGTGGGTGATGCAGCATCTCTCAGAAGAGCACTTCTTTGTTGCCTTTGGGATTTTTCAAATTCTGTAAGTTTTTATGCTGTGACTTTGGTGACTTTACCAGAAGGTATCAGTAAAAAGTTTGAAGCAATAACCAAGCAATAACCCTTCATCAGATGGTTCTTAAATTGTGTGTGTGACAGAAACGTCGAGTTCAGTTATGCCTCTAACAATAATAATCATATTCACAGATAAGGCAGTGGCCTGTCTGTATATGTCACGGTTGATTTCAAAGATGTTAAAATGTGAAAAAGAATGTGCATCTTAAAATTGTTGAAATACATTATGTCCATTAGTGCAAGCTTGTGAATTGTGTTTGTCAAATCTGTATCTTTTTTTTACTTTTGGGAAAAATGCTATTTTTACATATATGTTTCTACTTTATGTATTTTGAGCCTATTTTGTTAGTGGCATACAAATTCAGTCTTGTTAGTCATGTAATTGAATGTTTCTACTTTATGTATTTTGAGCCTGTTTTGTTAGTGGCATACAAATTCAGTCTTGTTAGTCATGTAATTAAATGAACAGTATGTCATTATCTAGTGACTGTCTTTGATTTCCTATGTTACTGTCATGGGAGCAACTTAACTTTGGTAAGGGTTTGTCTGGCAAAGCACTCTGCCCTCTCACCTTCAGTCGTTAGGTATTCTTTTGTTTTGCATGGGCCTCTTGTAGAGAACATTTAGTTGGAATTTTTTGAGTCCGTGTTTTTAAACTTGGTCCTTTTTTCATTTATGTATATTGTGAATTTATATTGTAAATTTCATTTATGTATACTGTAAATCATTTATTGCTGTGTAACATAACAAAGTATTCCAAAGTAAATGGCTTAAAATGACACTGGTTTATTTTGTGCCACCATTCTGTGAGTTGGCCGGCAGTTGATGGACATCTCTAGTCTGGGTCCATGCATGTGGTGGCATTTCAGCTGGGAGCTGACAGCCTTTGTTTCTGTTCTTTGTATGATTCTCGTCACTTCAGTAGTAGCTAGGAACTCGTGCTAACTTAACCTGTTCTTTTAGTGTTACGAGGTAGGTATTATTTCTATGTGGGTTAAACCACAATTTGTACAGAATTCTTATTTAATGAGTCAGCAGGACCAGTTGCCAAGCCCTTGCTCTGCCAGTGTTCCGTGTGCCCCGTGGAACTGATCTATCTCTGAGCAGACCAAAACTCTAAAAACCAAAACAAAAACAACAAAGAACCCAAATTATAACAAAGAAGTTAGTATTGATTAGTAATCAAGGTAAAATTTAAGGGTAAGTGATATCACTTTCAAATTAGGACTGGGTAGCCAAAAATGTGGGGTTGTGAGTTAGCTGCATGTGATTATTTGAATTCTATTTTATCGACTATTACCAAACTTTTGTGCAATGGGCAATTTGTTAGATATCACATTTGACATATTGTGACTAAAACATAGGGTTTCTGGCTGTGGTTCATACTTGGGGACCATTGTCCCCTGGAAGAAGTTGGAGAGCCACTGATTGACTTTATGGAAGATGGTCTGTGTGTGTCAAGTTTGCAAGAGAGTCCTTAGATATTTATAGCAGTAAACCAAGTTGCAGTTTCTTAGTAGATTGGAATCTGTTAGATAACTGGATTATTAATATGATTTGAAAATTAGAAAATACTTAATTTTGGAATACCATCTGCTTATATTTTAATGTGTGATAATCTTCCATTTTTCACTGATTCCGGTTTGTAAATTTTCCACATTTTAACATCTCTGAAATGGAGGATTCATCTTACACTTGATGGGATCTTAGATATTATTAAATATGGTAAATAAAGTAATGATTCTGAATTTCTTGATGTAACACTGCGTACTCTATTTCAGTGGGTTATTTTCGTAGTTTTTAAATAGTGGTGATTTTAAGATAGTATTTAGCTTTTTTTTTTTTTAAAGATTTTATTTATTTATTTGAGACAGAGAGAATGAGAGAGACAGAGAGCACATGAGAGGGGGGAGGGTCAGAGGGAGAAGCAGGCTTCCTGCCGAGCAGGGAGCCCGATGTGGGACTCGATCCCAGGACTCCAGGATCATGACCTGAGCCGAAGGCAGTCGCTTAACCAACTGAGCCACCCAGGCGCCCCAGTATTTAGCTTTAATTCATCAGTCTACCATCAAATGATAGTATGCCACTTTACATCTATGATGAGAACCTTAAATCACTATACTTCGATTTCTCCCCTCCCAGGCTTTGTGCTGTTTTACTCTTACAGATGTTATTAACCTAACACATTTGTCATTATTTTTGCTTTTAACAGTAACAGTAAATCTTTTAAAGAGACTCACATCATGAGGGAACAATATTTACTCACATAGTTACTGTTAATAGTACTCTGTATTCTTTTATGGAGATTCAGATTTTCATCTGCTATAGTTTTTTTTTTTTCCCCTGCCTGAAGGACTTTCCCATTTCTTATGGCGCAGATCACATAGTGATGAATTCTTTGAAGTTTGTATGTCTGAAAATGTCTTTGTTTCCCTTCTTTTTTTTTAATAGTGAGGGAGGCAAGAGGGGCGGAGGGAGAGGGAGATAATTTTTTTAAAAAAATTTATTTATTTTGGGGCGCCTGGGTGGCTCAGTCGTTAAGCATCTGCCTTCGGCTCAGGTCATGATCCCAGGGTCCTGGGATCGAGCCCCGCATCAGGCTCCCTGCTCAGCGGGGAGCCTGCTTCTCCCTCTCCCACTCCCCCTGCTTGTTTTCCCTCTCTTGATGTGTCTCTGTCAAATAAATAAAATCTTTTAAAAAAATAATTTATTTTTAGAGAGAGAGCGTGATTGGGGGAAGGGGGCAGAGGGGGAGAGAGAGAATCTCAAGCAGACTCCCCACACTGAGCGCGGAGCCTGACATGGGACTCAATCCCAGGATCCTGAGATCATGACCCAAGCTGAAATCAAGAGCCGACTGCCTAACTGGCCCACCCAGGTGCCCTGGAGAGAGAGAATCGTAAGCAGGCTCCACACCCAGTGCAGAGTCCAACTCTGGGCTTGATCTCACAACCATGAGATCATGACCTGAGCTGAAATCAAGAGCTGGACACTTAACTGACTGAGCCACCCAGGCACCCCTCCCCTTCGTTTTTGGAAGATATTTTGCAGGGTATAGAATTGGGTCTAGGTTCTTTGCATAGCCATTTTAGGCAGGATGTAAGTCTAGTCCCTGTTACTCCAACTGGTCTGGAAGCAGAAGATCTCACTTATGTACTTGAATTAAATTCATACAGTCCTGAACCCAAAACATAGACCTCACCACCCGTGGTTTTGCTGATCTCCATCTGTGTAGGTGAGAGCTTGAGTGAGGTCAGAACCTAGCCTGAATCCCCTGAATTTGCTCCTGATGCTCCCAAGGAAATGTCACTGGATCATTTTTGTACTAAAATGGGGAATTTTTGACTTCTTTCCCCATTGCCTTTCCTTCGTGAAAATACTTACATTTGTTGAAACCAGACCTGCTCCTTTGTGGCTAAAGTAGACTCATTCTGCTTTAGAACTTGCAGTGATAATCCAGCAATTGCGCTCATCCTGCCTCCCTGTGGGTGAAGAACTGAGTCCCGGGTGATGAAGGGCCTTGCTCAAGCCTGTCTCTGGAAAGTCGGGATTCCATTTGGAAGCTCACAATAGGGGCATTCAACTGTGAAGTGATTTCACTGAATCTTACCAGTAATTTCCAATTAATTTTTTTTTTTAAGAGTTTACTTATTTGTCAGAGAGAGAGCGAGAGAGCACAAGCAGGGGGAGCGGCAGAGGGAGAGGGAGAAGCAGACTTCCCGCTGAGCAAGGAGCCCGATGTAGGACTCGATCCCAGGACCCTGGGATCATGACCTGAGCCGAAGGCAGACGCTTAACCACCTGAGCCACCCAGGTGTCCCTAATTTGTTTTTTTGTTTTTTTTTTTTTTAGGAGACAGGCTTTACTGAGGTTGGAAGGAAAAAGGTTTTATCATATGTCCTTTTATGTGTGCAGTGTGTGTGTGTGTGTGTGTGTGTGTGTAACCATATCCATGTATTAGGTTTTCAATTAAGTAGGACCAGCTTTCTGAGGAGGGGGGAGAAAAAAATCAACTGTGAGACTTTTCTGTTTCATCCTACCTAACAGTGTCAACGGGACAAAATGATGGTGATGTCAGGCAGCGGACCCAAACTCTATACTGCCTTTCCTGGGTGCGTTGCTGCGAGAAAAGGTCTTGATAATTAAGGATGCCTGCTCTGCACACCGCTTATCCCATTCTTAGTGTGGTGCGTGCACGTGTGAAAGCACCTGCAGGTCAGCAGATTATGTGACTGCAGAGTTATTTCGGATGCAGAGAGATGCTGCTAGAACTTCCCCCAGCAGCTGGAGCCACAGCTGAATGTTGGTTTTCACTGCACATCCTGGGTGTCAAGAGAAAGGAATAGGATAGTGAGATATTTAAGTCACAGAACCTGGGCAGAGATCGGTCTAGTATTTTGTCACATATTTCTGTTCCTCTTATTTATTTATTCTTTGTAGTACACCAGGGAACATCCCACGATTTCCTATTAATACTTCAGCCAAATGCCCTGGTAGGTACGACCGTAAGAGATACTACTGGCCAGTGAATACTAGAAACTTTTCTTTTTTACTCTCTACTATGACAGATTTCAAACCCTTAAAATATGAAATAGATGATGACTACCCCTGTGTCCATCAAATAGGCTTAACGATTGTTCTCGTTTACTCAATTTTTTTTTTTTTTTTTTTTTTGGCAGAAGTATAGACATAGTATCATTTCAGCCCTTAAGTGTGACAGTGTGAAGCTATAAGAATAAGAACCTTATTCTAGGGCGCCTGGGTGGCTCAGTTGGTTGAGCGGCTGCCTTCGGCTTAGGTCATGATCCTGGAGTCCCGGGATCGGTCCGCATCAGGCTCCCTGCTCGGCAGGGAGTCTGCTTCTCCCTCTGACCCTCCTTCCTCTCATGCTCTCTGTCTCTCATTCTCTCTCTCTCAAATAAATAAATAAAATCTTAAAAAAAAAAAAAAAAAAGAACCTTATTCTACACCTTATCCCACCTTACGAAATTTTTTTTTCTTTTAGACCGGCAAAATCTGGTCGGAAGCACTGGTAAAGTAAATGGTCAGTACTTGATTTGTTTAACTCCTTGGGGCCTTAATGGGACAGGAAAAGATAGATGCGCATCAGTGAAGGAGAGTTTAAAGGGTATGGGTAGAAGCTTGAGGATCTAGCAGCAGGTCAGCCTGGTGTGGGGATGCATTCCCCGGCCGTCACTCCGTGCTCGCAGCCAGCCTTCCTCATCTGCTGCGTCGGAGGGAGGGGCCGGAGGTGGACTCTCTGAAAAGAAACGAAAATGTCTGTTGATGATGGCATGACAGCCCTCACCTTGAGAGTCTTGTTTTCCTCTCTCGACCTGGACAGCTCAGCAGAAGAAAACTGAAAGTAAGAAATCTCTGTGGCTTATTTAGGGAGGGGGATCTGGCCAGCTTTTTTCCTTCTTTGCCCTTGGCTGTTGGTTTTAATGACTAAATTGCATTGAATTTTCTGAGCTGAAATACACTAGGTGTTGTCCTGTATGAAAAAAGATCTTTCTCTGCTTTATCTAAATTCTCAGAGTTGTAACTACTTTGTGGAAGAACGTAGTCTGGACGTACACTCAAGGGCCAGGAGCTCTGCCTGGCTTTTAAAAAATGTTTTCATTAAAGATTTAAAAATTAAATCTTTATTTGATAGCAAGATGAGTATTTGTTCACGAAAGAGCATTCCTTTGGAGCATACTACTCCTTTCGAAGTATCCTGTGTATCCCCTTTCTTTCCTCCTAAGAAGTAAATATTATTGTGAATTCCCTATTTATCATTCCAGTGATTGTCTTTGTTACTATGTATATATTTGTATACCCAAACAACATATTGTTTAATTTTTTTTTTTTTTTGAAATCGATAGCGTTCCTCTCCCATATTATTTTCCTGAGATGATCCATTTGTTTGTATTTGTATGTGATTTATTTTTACTGTGGTTCGGGAGTCTCTTGCCTAAATGTACAACATATCTTCCCATCCTTCTCTCCTTTTTCTTCTACAAAGTGTGCTTCTTTGACATTATCATATCTTCTGTTGACACTATCGTATCTTCTGTTGCAGCGCTCAAGAATTTAGTATATATACACCTAGGAGTAAAATCACTGGTCCATTGCTTAGGCACATCTTCCATAGGAACCAAATGGTTTTCCAAGGTGGCCATGCTGGTTTCCACTCAGAGCAGACTTGTTTTCTCTCTTTCTCTTTCTCTCTCTCTCCCCTTTACTCCATCACCCCCCCCCCCCGTTGGGTGATTGTGACATGCATATATTCAGGTTTTTACATTTCTCAGGTATGTATGCATCAGTCAGTGGTTCCGCAGGGCTGTAGTGGGGGAGATGAGCATGTCCCTGGCTTCCCACATGTCTTGCTCCCCAAGGTGTAACCACTTTGACCTCTTTGTGTCTGTTCTGGTATCTGTTTTGCATGTTAGAGGCTTATCTCAGGAGAGTGCAAGGCTAGAGGTTACTGGGAACTCTGAGTGTGTCAGGAGGCCTCGTTGACCAGTTTCTCTGTGGGGTGATCTAGGTGTGCTGGTTGCTGGTGGACAGCCCCCCACCCCCCAGTGAGTCTCTTTGCATCTAAAGCTGGTCTGATTCTGCAGAGAAGATCCTCCTACTTCTAGTCCAGGATGGTGCTGATGGGTAAAGGGTGGTTGCCAGTTGTCTGGGAGCCCCATGGGGAGAAGATGGGTGGTGGTGGTGACGGGGTGTCAGCCCGGAGCACATCCCTGGTCTTTGGTGTGGTGTGCTCTCATGTGTGGGGTGACCCCTGGGCCCCCTGACTCTGTCTAGAGTCTTCTGTGGAGCTGGAGGAGATGAAGGGGTCCCATAGCTCTCACACAGCCTCATCCAGTCCTCTCATGAGCTCACTCCTCTTCTCAGCCCGCCCCCAGACTGACCTGACCAGTTCCCAAGCCCTTGGATGCCCGAGGAGTCAGGTTATGCCTTGGTCTGCCCCACCCCTCCGCCCCCACCCTGTTGGCATAAGATTCTTCTTGCTCGCCTTAGTTAAGCGAGTCACTGCTGGTCCAATCGGTCTTCTAGCTTCAAAACATGTTGTTTCCCCCCCCCCCCCCCCCCCC